>NW_019228727.1:0-3789 GCF_002742605.1 Olea europaea var. sylvestris
GTCGTTTGTCATGACGTTGTCGGAATGGGCCGAAATTTGGCAGGTCGAATGGAAACGGCCCGTGAAATTGGACTCGGGGCACAAACCCAGGATCATGGGATTTTAGCCAAATTCCTTAGTTTGGGCCTCCGAATTAATTTTCGTATTAATTTTGTCAGGTTGAAGAAGGGCTGGACAGAAAATTAACAAAGAAAAATCACACCAGGTGTAATTTTTTCGTTTATCGCGACAGTGTCGGAATGGGCCGAAATTTGGCAGGTTGATCGGAAACATCCCGAGAAATTGGGCTCGGGGAACAAACCCCGGATCACTAGATTTTAGCCAAATTCCTTCATTTGGGTCTCCGAATAATTAATTTCCATATTAATTATGTCAGGTTGAAGAAGTTTTGGATAGAATATTAACAAAAAAAATTGCACCAGGGGCAATTTTGTCATTTGTCGTGACGGTGTCGGAATGGGCTGAAATTTGGTGGTTAGATTGGAAACGACCCGTGAAATTGGACTCGGAACACAGACTGGGGATCAAGAGATTTTAGCACAACTCCTTCGTTTGGGCCTCTGAATAATTAATTTTCGCATTGATTATGTCAAGTTGAAGAAGTGATGGACAGAAAATTAACAAAGCAAAACCAAGCTAGGGGCAATTTTGTCATTTGTCGTGACGGTGTCGGAATGGGCTGAAATTTGGTGGTTAGATTGGAAACGACCCGTGAAATTGGACTCGGAACACAGACTGGGGATCAAGAGATTTTAGCACAACTCCTTCGTTTGGGCCTCTGAATAATTAATTTTCGCATTGATTATGTCAAGTTGAAGAAGTGATGGACAGAAAATTAACAAAGCAAAACCGCACCAGTGGGAATTTTGTCATTTGTCGCGATGGTGTCGGAATGGGCCAAAATTTGGCAGGTTGACTGGAAACGACCCGCCAAATTGGAGTCGGGGCACAGACCCGGTATCACGAGATTTTAGCCAAATTCCTGGGTTTGGGCCTCTGAATAATTAATTTCCTTATTAATTATGTTAGGTTGAAGAAGTGTTGGACAGAAAATTAAGAAAGAAAAATCGCACGAGGGGTAATTTTCTCATTTGTCGCGACGGTGTCAGAATGGGCCGAAATTTGGCAGGTTGATTGGAAACTGCCAGCGAAATTGGACTCCTGGGGCACAAACCCTGGATCACGAGATTTTAGCCAAATTCCTTCGTTTGGGCCTCCGAATAATTAATTTCTGTATTAATTATGTCAGTTTGAAGAAGTGTTGGACAGAAAATTAACAAAGCAAAACCGCACTAGGTGCAATTTTGTCAATTGTCGTGACGGTGTCAGGATGGGCCGAAATTTTGCAGGTTGATTGGAAACGGCCTGAGAAATTGAACTCGGGGCACTGACTCGGGATCACGGGATCTTAGCCAAATTCCTTCATTTTGGCCTCCGAATAATTAATTTTCGTATTAGTTATGTCAGGTTGAAGAAGTACTGGGCAGAAAATTAACAAAGAAAAACCACACCAGGGCCAATTTTGGCATTTGCCATGACGGTATCGGAATGCATCGAAATTTGGTAAGTCGATTGGAAATGACCCGCGAAATTGGACTTGGGGCACAGGGCCGGGATAACAGGATTTTAGCAAAATTCCTTCTTTTGGGCCTCCGAATAATTAATTTTCGTATTAATTATGTCAAGTTGAAGAAGTGCTCGACAGAAAATTAACAAAGCAAAACCGCACTAGGGGCAATTTTGTCATATTTCGCGACGCTGTCGGAATAGGCCGAAATTTGGCAGGTTGATTGGAAACGGCCTGCGAAATTGGATTCGGGCACAGACTCGAGATCACGGGATTTTAGCCAAACTCCTTCGTTTGGGCCTCCGAATTATTAATTTCCGTATTAATTATGTCAGATTGAAGAAGTGCTGGACAGAAAATTAACAAAGAAAAACCACACCAGAGGCAATTTTGTCATATGTCGCGACGATGTCGGAATGGGCCGAAATTTGCCAGGTTGATTGGAAATGGCCCGCGAAATTGGACTCAGGACACAGAGGCGGGATCACGGGAATTTAGCTAAATTCCTTCGTTTCGGCCTACGAATAATTAATTTTCGTTTCAATTAGGTCAGGTTGAAGAAGTGATGGACAAAAAATTAACATAGAAAAACCACACCAGGGGCAATTTTATCATTTTTCGCGATGGTGTCGGAATGAGCTGAAATTTGGCAGGTTGATTGGAAATGAACAGCGAAATTGGAGTCGGGGCACAGACCCGGTATGATGGGATTTTAGCCGAATTCCTGGGTTTGGGCCTCTGAATAATTATTTCCTTATTAATTATGTTAGCTTGAAGAAGTGTTGGACAGAAAATTAAGAGAGAAAAACTGCACAAGGGGAATTTTTCTCATTTGTCGCGACGGTGTCGAAATGGGCCGAAATTTGGCAGGTTGATTGGAAACTGCCAGCGAAATTGGACTCCTGGGGTACAAACCCGGGATCATGAGATTTTAGCCAAATTCCTTCGTTTGGGTCTCCGAATAATTAATTTCCGTATTAATTATATCAATTTGAAGAAGTGTTGGACAGAAAAATAACAAAGCAAAACCGCACTAGGTGCAATTTTGTCAATTCTCGCGACGGTGTCAGAATGGGCCGAAATTTTGCAGGTTGATTGGAAATGGCCTGAGAAATTGAACTCGGGGCACTGACCCGGGATCGCGGGATCTTAGCCAAATTCCTTCGTTTTGTCCTCCGAATAATAAATTTTCGTATTAATTATGTCAGCTTGAAGAAGTGCTGGGCAGAAAATTAACAAAGAAAAACCACACCAGGGCCAATTTTGGCATTTGTCACGACGGTATCGGAATGCGTCGAAATTTGGTAAGTCGATTGGAAACGGCCCACGAAATTGGACTCGGGGCACAGGCCCGGGATCACAGGATTTTAGCAAAATTCTTTCGTTTGGACCTCCGAATAATTAATTTCCGTATTAATTATGTCAGGTTGAAGAAGTAGCGGACAGAAAATTAACAAAGCAAAATAGTACCAAGGGCAATTTTGTAATTTGTCTCGACGGTATCAGATTGGGCTGAAATTTGGCAGGTTGATTGGCAACGACCCGCGAAATTGGAGTCGGGGCACAAACTCGAGGTCACGGAATTTTAGCCAAATTCCTTCTTTTGGGCCTCCGAATAATTAATTTCCGTATTAATTATGTCAGGCTGAAGAAGTGCTCGACAGAAAAGTAACAAAGCAAAACCGCACCAGGGGCAATTTTGTCATATTTCGCGACGCTGTCGGAATAGGCCGAAATTTGGCAGGTTGATTGGAAACGGCCCGCGAAAATGGATTCGGGCACAGACTCGAGATCACGGGATTTTAGCCAAACTCCTTCATTTGGGCCTCCGAATTATTAATTTTCGTATCAATTATTTCAGATTGAAGAAGTGCTGGATAGAAAATTAACAAAGCAAAACCGCACCAGGGGCAATTTTGTCATATGTTGCGACGATGTCGGAAAGGGTTGAAATTTGCCAGGTTGATTGGAAACGGCCCGCGAAATTGGACTCGGGACACAGACCCGGGATCACGGGAATTTAACCAAATTCCTTCGTTTCGGCCTCCGAATAATTAATTTTCGTTTCAATTATGTCAGGTTGAAGAAGTTATGGACAAAAAATTAACATAGAAAAACCGCACCAGGGGCAATTTTATTATTTTTCGCGACGATGTCGGAATGGGCTGAAATTTGGCAGGTTGATTGGCAACGACCCGCGAAATTGGAGTCGGGGCACAAAC
>NW_019228728.1:0-3789 GCF_002742605.1 Olea europaea var. sylvestris
GCATAATACTTACAAACTCCCACTTGCACTAGATCCAATCACTTATGTATCCAATATCATAAGTCTACATGACAATCATGTTTGCGCTACGATAACTCTTTGTCAGTAGATCTGCAATATTGTTAAATGTGAGAATTTGTTCTTCTCTTTACGTCATTTTTATGTATTATCTCTCTGATGAGATTATACCGCCTGAATACATGTTTGGATCATTGATGAGACCTTAGTTCCTTTGCTTTCGCAATGGCTCTATTGTTATCACAAGAAGATGGCATGTGATCAACAATATCAGGAACTATTCCAAATTCATTTATGAACATCATGATCCAGATTTCAACTCTTTGTTACTTCTGAAGTAATCATGTATTAAGTTTCTACTATTGAATCAACGGTCGCTTCACGTTTGGAACCTTTCCAACATACCGCTTAAAAGTAAACCAGTTTCTCCATATGAAATCTTCTCAAGATTTCATCTATGTAAATTAGGATGAGTTAAACAATTTTTTAGATATATCTCTATAGATCAAGTTGCTTCTCCCATATCGTTCATGAATAAATCTTTTAACAATCATTATTTCAACGATTGAAATATAGGGATGTCGTTTTCTATGATATTAGGAATACGACAATGCTCCCACTATTTTCTTGTAAACACACAATTCGTTTTTAAATTTGATAAAATCAAACACTTTGACTTTTCCATCAAATTGAAGATTTCAGCTCCATAGAGACTTATCATAACCTTTAGTTACGATATGCAACTATTGCAAATAAAACACGAATGGACTTCAGCAAGGCCACAGGAGAAAGGTTTTACCAAGGTCAACACTTAACCTTTGCTTCTAGCTTTGCTTTGTATATATGGATATTCACATCCACATCAACTCTTCCCTTGTAAACTATATACAAAACTTTATGGGTTTTATTCCAACAGGAGGCTTGACCAAGGTCCAAACCTTGTTCACATACGCCGAGTTCATCTCGAGTATCATGGCATCTTACTGTCTCTTTTAAGTCAATACTTGACTTTATTTTGTTACAACTAGCAGGTTCATTATCCTGGATCACTAATACATAATTAATGATCATGGATTCGCACCTTCTTGAAGGTCCAATGATCTTACTAGATTCACATAGAACTGTCATGTCCTCAGGAATCTTTACTTCCTGGTCCAAAGTATGTCCCATATCAGATATGGGATCAAACTCAGATTTATCTACTTGGTTAACTATATCTATGGACTCCTGAACTATTTCAAATTCTATTTTACTCCCATTGTCCTCTCCTAAAGTAAACATTTTCTCTAAGAAGACGATATGTCGTGAGACGAAGACTTTCTTCATGATAATAGAATTAATACTCAAATGTTTGCTTTGAATATTCCCACAAATACGTATTTATCAGATTTAGCGTCAAACTTATTCGATTCAAGGCACTTCAAATAAGCATCATGGCCCCAAACTTTCATATAAGATAAATTGGGACTATTGCCTTTCCATAACTCGTACATGATTTAGTGTGTTGCACACTGCAATCAATGCATGACCCAAAACAATTTTGGGAGATTTGCATGGCTTGTTATTAATTGCATTATATCTAATAATTAACGATTCCTCCTTTTAGATACACCACTATGCTGCAGTGTATATGGAGGAGTCCATGCAAGAGAATCTCATTCTCTCTTAGATAATCTAAATTTTATCTTTAAAATACTCTCACTTGATCGAATCTTAATGTGAGGGTATCTTTACCTATTTATTTCTCTACTTCTAGTTTGAATCCCTTGAACTTTTCAAGAGTTTCATGTTTGAGTTTTTATCAGGTTTCCATGATCATTGATGAAATAAGAGAAATATTACCCGATATTGATTGACATGAATCCATATGCATCACTATGCATTAGACCAGTAATTATGCTGACCTTTTTTCTTTTCAAATAAAAGAAGATTTGGTTACTGTGCCAGACATGCATAATTTATATTTGTCAAAATCAATTAATCCTGAGTATACATCTTTATGTTACCTTGGAATTGTATTTCATCTATATGACAAAGTCTGTCATGCCAGATTTTGGTAATAATTAGATTATCGCATTTATACCTTATAATTTCTATACTCATTATAGAATCTTTATTATTTAGAATATAAATATTATTTTGTAACTTATCACAACTATTAAGATTATAATCAAGATATGCAGGAACAACAATTGTCCTTAACATTAAAATAATTCATGTCTGAACATGAAATTCATTTTAATGTTCCAGTTATGGTGGGTACAAAATAACATTTCTCTAATTTCATTACTAAGTCAAAAGGCAACGGCAAGAAGTATGCTCGTACAGGCAACGCAGCAACCTTTGCTCATCTTCAACGTGTAGGTTAATTTCTCCCTTTCACAATGGTCTACTTCTATTTAGTTTCACCATATTTGTATAAATATGAGATCCACATGTGGTATCTAATACCTGAGAAACTAATGAAATAGACATAAGGCTTGCAATATTCCTTCCTGACCTTTGATTCTATAATGAAACAAAAAATCATTAGATTTGGTATTATCCTTCGCTTTGATGGTCTTAACCATATTGGACGCTTTCACAAAACCCCCTTAGACTTCCTCTTAATATTTTTAGAGAAATCAATGGCTTCCCCATTACTAACTTTGATGTTGGGCTTAACAGTCTTAAGCATGTTTAAACAAATCAATAATTGTGCATTTGAACTTATTCACGTTAAATTCGTAATTAATTATGAATAGCTTTCTCTGACAGAGATTGCAGAACCAAGTCACTACTTAGTTCATGGTTTATGATTGAACTCAATTGAGACATTTTTCAACATCAATCATTTTCAGTGTCTAAGCAACGATTGAAGATTACTCTGTCATATTGCACCGGTATAATTGTTTGGAAGTCTCATATCCTTCCACACATGATTATTATCATACAACTCTTTTGTAATGAAGAATTATGTGTTAACATCTACACTCTCAAGTTGTTTTTTTAACTCAGGTGACATAGTTGCAGGTATCACATACGTTGCAGTACTATTGTCATCACTGCGTTTACTACAGTAGCCACCTCTTTTTTAATCGAGTGATCAGCAGGTGTCTCTGGAAAGGGCTACTCAAGGACGTGACCAATTTTGTCATGCATGAGAACAATTCTCAAATTGCGGTGTCAATTAAGAAAATATAGTTTGGTTGTTGGCATCTAGTATGCCATTCAAATACTCATGGTTACTCACGATTCAATAAATATAAATGACAAAAAGAAAAAGAATAATATATAAAATGCATCAATTAATTTAACATGGACTTTTATTAAATTAATTATACTCCCACTGTTTAATACAAATTTATGACCCTCTTACATAACTTTATGGAGTCCATACTTGACTCCCAGTGGACTGAGATCTCATCTATTATATTAAGACATTGAGTGTACTCAACAAGCCTTAATATAACATTTGGGTAGATATTATTATCAATTGTATCTCCATACAACTCCCAGATCATTAAGCTGACAATTCTTTATTTTCACACATCTTATGTGTTAACTTAACATACCTCTAAAATTCATTTCCTTAAGTGTAGTCAACAAAAAAATAAATTTTAGTTAAGTCAAATCCATCATTCAGAAATATCTAATATTTCATAGTGTCAAAAATATCCCTAATAGACTAGCCTTGAGTGTACTCAATAAGTTGAGACGATTTGAGACTCTGATTTTTCACTATAATGATGGAAGACAATTATAAATGTGACTTAATATTTTGTGGAGGGA
>NW_019228729.1:0-1532 GCF_002742605.1 Olea europaea var. sylvestris
GACGAAATTGCCCCCGCGCGCGATTTTTGTTTCCGATCAATCAGTCAAATTTGGGCCAATTCCGATACCGTCGCGAAAAATGACGAAATTGCCCCCCGCGCGATTTTTGTTTCTGATTAATCTGTTAAATTTTAGCCGATTCCGACACGATCGCGAAAAATGACAAAATTGCCCCCGGCGAGATTTTTGTTTCCGATCAATCGGTCAAATTTGGGCCCATTCCGACACCGTCACAAAAAATGAAGAAATTGCCCCCGGCGCGATTTTTGTTTCCGATCAATCAGTCAAATTTGGGCCCATTCCGGGACCGTCGCGAAAAATGACCAAATTGCACCCTACGCGATTTTTGTTTCCGATTAATCTGTCAAATTTTAGCCGATTCCAACACGGTCGCGAAAATGACGAAATTGCCCCCGGCGCAATTTTTGTTTCCGATCAATCAGTCAAATTTGGGCCGATTCCGACACGGTCACAAAAAATGACGAAATTGCCCCCGGCGCGATTTTTGTTTCCGATCAATCAGTCAAATTTGGGCCCATTCCGACACCGTCACAAAAAATGAAGAAATTGCCCCCGGCGCGATTTTTGTTTCCGATCAATCAGTCAAATTTGGCCCATTCCGGGACCGTCGCGAAAAATGACCAAATTGCACCAGGCGCGATTTTTGTTTCCGATTAATCTGTCAAATTTTAGCCGATTCCAACACGGTCGCGAAAATGACGAAATTGTCCCCGGCGAAATTTTTGTTTCCGATCAATCAGTCAAATTTTAGCCCCTTCCGACACCGTCGTAAAAAAGGACGAAATTGCCCCCGGCGCGATTTTTGTTTCCGATCAATCAGTCAAATTTGGCACCATTCCGACACCGTCGCGAAAAATGATGAAATTGCCCCCGGCGCGATTTTTGTTTCTAATCAATCAGTCAAATTTGGGCCCATTCCGACACCGTCGCGAAAAATGAAGAAATTGCCCTCGACGAGATTTTTTTTCCCATCGATCAGTCAAATTTTAGCTGATTCTGACGCCGTCGTGAAAAATGACGAAATTGCCCAGGCGCAATTTTTGTTTCCGATCAATCTGTCAAATTTGGGCCCATTCCGACACCCTCACGAAAAATGAGAAAATTGCCACCGGCGCGATTTTTGTTTCCGATCAATCAGTAAAATTTGGGCCCATTCCGAGACCGTCGCGAAAAATGACGAAATTACCCCTGCGCGATTTTTGTTTCCGATCAATCAGTCAAATTTGGGCCCATTCCGACACCGTCGCGAAAAATGATGAAATTGCCCCCGGCGCGATTTTTGTTTCCGATCAATCAGTAAAATTTGGGGCCATTCCCAGACTGTCGCGAAAAATGACGAAATTGCCCCCTGCGCGATTTTTGTTTTTGAGTAATCTGTCAAATTTTAGCCGATTCCGACACGGTCGCGAAAAATGACGAAATTGTCCTCGACGAGATTTTTGTTTCCGATCAATCAGTCAAATTTGGGCCCATTCCGACACCCTCACGAAAAATGAGGAAATTGCCACCGG
>NW_019228729.1:1775-3788 GCF_002742605.1 Olea europaea var. sylvestris
TGGACGATTCGGACACCGTCGCGAAAAATGAAGAAATTGCCCCCGACGCGATTTTTGTTTCCGATCAATCAGTCAAATTAGGGCCAATTCCGACACCGTCGCGAAAAATGATGAAATTGCCCCCGGCGCGATTTTTGTTTCCGATCAATCAGTAAAATTTGGGCCCATTCCCAGACTGTCGCGAAAAATGAAGAAATTGCTCTCGGCGCGATTTTTTTTCCCATCGATCAGTCAAATTTTGGCTGATTCTGACACCGTCGCGAAAAATGAAGAAATTGCCCCCGGCGCGATTTTTGTTTCCGATCAATCAGTCAAATTTGGGCCCATTCCGGGACCGTCGTGAAAAATGACCATATTGCACCCTGCGCGATTTTTGTTTCCGATTAATCTGTCAAATTTTAGCCAATTCCAACACGGTCGCGAAAATGACGAAATTGCCCCCGGCGAAATTTTTGTTTCCGATCAATCAGTCAAATTTTGGCCCATTCCGACACCGTCGTAAAAAAGGACGAAATTGCCCCCGGCGCGATTTTTGTTTCCGATCAATCAGTAAAATTTGGGACGATTCGGACACCGTCGCGAAAAATGACGAAATTGCCCCCGGCGCGATTTTTGTTTCCGATCAATCAATCAAATTTGGGCCCATTTCGACACCGTCGCGAAAAGTGAAGAAATTGCCCCCGGCGCGATTTTTTTCCCATCGATCAGTCAAATTTTAGCTGATTCCGACACCGTCGCGAAAAATGACAAAATTGCCCCCGGCGAGATTTTTGTTTCCGATCAATCAGTCAAATTTGGGCCCATTCCGACACCGTCGCGAAAAATGAAGAAATTGCCCCCGGTACGATTTTTGTTTCCGATCAATCAGTCAAATTTGGGCCCATTCCGAGACCGTCGCGAAAAATGACGAAATTGCCTCCTGCGCGATTTTTGTTTCCGATTAATCCGTCAAATTTTAGCCGATTCCGACACGGTCGCGAAAAATGACGAAATTGCCCGCAGCGCAATTTTTGTTTCCGATCAATCAGTCAAATTTTGGCCCATTCTGACACCGTCGTAAAAAATGACGAAATTGCCCCCGGCGCAATTTTTTTTCCCATCGATCAGTCAAATTTTAGCTGATTTTGACACCGTCGCGAAAAATGACGAAATTGCCCCCGGCGCGATTTTTGTTTTCCGATCAATTAGTAAAATTTGTGCTGATTCAGACACCATCGCGAAAAATGAAGAAATTGCCCCCGGAGCGATTTTTTTCCCATCGATCAGTCAAATTTTAGCTGATTCTGACACCGTCGCGAAAAATGACGAAATTGCCCCGGCGCGATTTTTTTTCCGATCAATCAGTCAAATTTGGACCCATTCCGACACCGTCGCGAAAAATGAAGAAATTGCCATCGACGCGATTTTTGTTTCCGATCAATCAGTCAAATTTGGGCCCATTCCGACACCGTCTCGAAAATTGACGAAATTACCCTTGGCGCGATTTTTGTTTCCGATCAATCAGTCAAATTTGGGCCCATTCCGACACCGTCGCGAAAAATGACGAAATTGCCCCGGCGCGATTTTTATTTCTGATCAATCAGTCAAATTTGGGCCCATTCCGACACCGTCGCGAAAAATGACGAAATTGCCCCGGCGCGATTTTTATTTCTGATCAATCAGTCAAATTTGGGCCCATTCCGACACCGTCGCGAAAAATGACGAAATTGCCCCGGCGCGATTTTTATTTCTGATCAATCAGTCAAATTTGGGCCCATTCCGACACCGTCGCGAAAAATGACGAAATTGCCCCCGGCGCGATTTTTGTTTCCGATCAATCAGTAAAATTTGTGCCGATTCAGACACCGTCGCGAAAAATGACGAAATTGTCCCCGACGCGATTTTTGTTTCCTATCAATCAATCAAATTTGGGCCCATTCAGACACCGTCTCGAAAAATGACGAAATTGACCCCGGCGCGATTTTTGTTTCCGATCAATCAGTCAAATTTGGGCCCATTCCGACACCGTCGCGA
>NW_019228730.1:0-3788 GCF_002742605.1 Olea europaea var. sylvestris
TTGGGTAGCTTTAGAACAAATCTTGTGTTAATTAAAGGGAGCTCTTGGACATGGAATACTATACAAAAATCATGGACACACCCGCATTGAGTGCTTTTCAAATGCAGATTGGGCAGGATCCAAGATTGATCGAAGATTCAATACTGGCTACTGTGTCTTTGTTGGGGAAAATTTGGTCTCATGGAAAAGTAAGAAACAGAATGATGTGTCCAGATCCAGTGCAGAATCAGAATATAGAGCTATGGCACAATCTATATGTGAGATAATGTGGATATATCAGCTCTTAACTGAAGTTGGCCTTAAGGTTTCAATACCAGCAAAGTTGTGGTGTGATAATCAAGCTGCTCTTCATATTGCTTCTAATTCGGTATTTCATGAACGAACTAAGTATATTGAGATTGACTGCCATTTCGTTCGTGAAAAGGTACAATAGAATTTGATCTTTACAGGATATGTGAAAACTGGAAAACAACTAGGAGATATTTTTACCAAGGTTTTAAATGGGATTCGGGTAAATTACATTTGTAACAAGTTGGGTATGATTAATGTCTATGCTCCAGCTTGAAGGGGAGTGTTATAGAATGTACAGTTTAATTATAGGAAACCCTAACTGGGAACCTTCCTAATATAGCGTTCCTATTGTGTGTATATATATGTACCATCTCTTATAATGAATTGAACGAGAAAATTAATTTTTCCTCTCCTAATTACAATTTACAATAAAAATATAGCTCTAGCTCACCAGTTTGCTATTAATTGTTGTGTAGAGCAAGAATAAATTGTCCTTTGTTTTCTCCTAAAGGAGTTACTTTGCTTCATAGACAATGCATTATGTGGTGGAAAGAGAAATCATAGGTAATTTTTTGAGCAAGACCAAATGACTACTGGTCAAGAATATAGTAGGTTGTAAGGTATGTGCATCAACTAAAATCAAGCTTTAGCGTAAAATGAGTAGAACTTCGAGCAATATAGTAACCAAGGTATCTTTGACAAGGAATAAGAACTTCTTCACAGTTCAAGCTCCTTGCTGTTAGTTATCAATAAAACTCGATTTGGTTTTCAATGCCTCTCCAAACGAGAGTTACTTGCATTATATACTGTCTGTGTTTCTAATTACAAGGCTCAATCTTAGCCATTACACTAATTATGCTACAGTTACAATAATCACTCCTCTATCATGCTTAACTAGGAAATGAAAAAGAGAGGGGAAAGGGGAATTTGTAATTAGGGAATCCGTTCATAATTGGATCCATATTGATACCCCCCCTCAAATTGATGCTGGTCGATCAAGAAGCATCAATTTGTTTACAAGAAATTGATGATGATTTCGTGTCAGTGATTTTGTGAAAATGTCATCTGTCTAAAGAGCAGTGGAAATGTGAGGAAGAGAAATGACATGAGTATCCAAAGCTTCACGAATAGAATGACAGTCCACTTCAATATGCTTAATGCGCTCATGGTAAACCGGATTAGGAGCAATCTGGATGGCACTTGTGTTGTCGGCATGGAGTGGTGTAGGACCAGATTGAGGAAAACCAAGTTCAGCAAGAAGCCTCGAAGCCATATAATCTCGGAACAAGCAGCAGACATTGCCCGATATTCAGATTCAGTAGATGACTTAGAGACACGATCTTGCTTCTTACTTTTCCAAGATATCAGAGAATCACCAAGAAACATGCACCATCCCGTGACAGAATGTCGGGTGTCTAGACAACCAGCCCAATTTGCATCACTATAAGCCGTAAGACAAAGAGAAGACCCGGTAGGAAAGAACAATTCATGGCTAGATGTGCCTCGAAGATAGCGAATGATACGACGAACGTCAGCTAGATGGAGATGACGTGGAGTGTGCATGAACTAGCTAATTTGCTGGATTGCGAAAGAAATATCAGGCCTCGTAATAGTCAAATGATTCTAGATTCCCACCAGTTGACGAAACACGGTAGGATTAGAGAGAAGATCTCCTTCTTCACAACGATACTTTGTATTTACTTCTAGAGGAGTATCCACAGTAGATGAATCCTGAAGACCGGCCAACTTAATCTAATCTTGCGTGTATTTATGCTGATTCAGGAAAATACCAGAGGAATGTGTATGAACTTCCAGCCCTAAGAAGTACGTAAGAGATCCAAGATCCTTCATATGAAAAGAGGCCTCAAGATGCTGCTGTAGACGAGTAATCAAAGCGGAATCCGTTCCGATAATTACAATATCATCAACATAGATGAGGAGAAGAACAATATCGGTAGAGTTCTTGCAAAGGAACAAGGAAGAGTCATATTGGCTCTGTTGAAATGAAAAATGAAGCAATGTAGATCGGAACTTATCAAACCATGCTCGTGGAGCCTGTTTCAACCCATATAATGAGCGCTTCAACTTACAGACTTTTGAGGATGAGCTAGAGGTTAAGCCCGGAGGTAGTGTCATGTAAACTTTTTCTTTGAGATTCCCATGGAGAAAGGCATTTTTTACATCCATTTGTTGGAGCGGCCAACCTTGAGAAGTAGCAATAGAAATAACCATTCGTACGGTGGTCATCTTGGCTATTGGAGCAGAAGTTTCCTCATAATCAACACCATATTCCTGTCTGTTACCAAGAGCAACCAATCGTGCCTTATATCTATCCAAAGTCCCATCAGACTGTAATTTGATTCAATAAACCCATTTGCAACCAATGGCCTTAACATTCTTAGGACAAGGAACAACATCCCAAGTGTCATTATCTTTAAGTGCACGAAGTTCGTCTGCCATTGCTTCCCGCCAGCATTCATGTTTTCTTGCTTCAGAGTACCCTGTAGGTATGGGAATAGTGACAAAGTAGCATGAAGAGATGTATGAGAAAATCCATACCGATCAGGAGGATGAGAAGTTCTGGTGGAAAGGCGAATATTAGTGTCCATGTCCAGCTCATTCATGGAAGGTTGTGTCTGTGCAGTCTTAGATGGCGGGTCTGGTACACGGAGGGGCAAAGTTGGGCGTCGTCGTTCATACACAAATCTAGGCTTGAACCGTTCAGGGGTAGAGGACAACTCATCAAAATGTGGAAGGGCAGGTGTCTTCGGTAAAGGCTCAACATGAGTCAGAAAGAAATATTGATTTTCAAAGAAAACAACATGATGAGAGATACGAAATCTATTGGAGCATGGATCATAACAAACATATCCTTTATGAGAAACACTGTAACCCATAAACGCGCATTTAACTGATTGAGCGGAAAGTTTGTTTCGTTCATGTGGAGGTAAATAAACAAAACAGACACATCCAAAGGTATGCATGTCAAGGTAGTTTGGGTGTTGATGATGCAGGTGATAATAAGGAGTTTCAAATTTCAGAACACTTGAAGGCAATCGGTTAAACAAATAGACTGTCGTAGATAAAGCCTCAACCCAGAATTTAGGTGGAACTGAGGATTCTAGTAGCAATGTACGAACAACATCTAACAGATGACGATTCTTACGTTCAGCAATACCATTTTGCTCGGGTGTATAGGGACAAGAATGTTGGGAGACAATGCCCTTTTGGTGAAGGAAATCATGAAATTTTAGAGACATATTCACCTCCCGAATCAGACCTTAGTATTTTAATGCTCTAAGAAAATTGAGTTTTAACATAAGCGATAAATTGTTGAAAAACAGAAAACACCGCAGATTTAGAATGAAGAAAATAGATCCAAGTATACCTACTATAATCGTCAATGAATGTAACGAAGTATTTATAATGTGTATGAGATATAACCGGAGACATACCCCACACATCACTATGAATTAGATCAAAACGTCTTTCAGCCC
>NW_019228731.1:0-3786 GCF_002742605.1 Olea europaea var. sylvestris
ATTATACCTTCGGGTTTGATCATTTTCGGCGATAGCTAATCTATTTCGATTGGATTCGAGCCAATGAAAAGTGGCTTTCGATTGCATGATAACTTCGGGTTTGATCGTTTTAAAAAAATTGCTAGTCTAATTTGGTTGGAATTGAGCAATGAAAAGTGATTTTTGATTTGATGATAAATTCGGGTTTGATCACTTTCGATTAATTGCTTGTCCAATTCTATTGGAATTGAGCAATGAAAAGTGGCTTTCGATTTCTTAATAATATCGGGTTTGATCGTCTTTGGCAAATTGCTAGTCTAATTCGTTTGGAATCGAGCCAAGGAAAAGTGGTTTTTGATTTCATGGTAACTTCGAGTTTGTTCTTTTTTTGCAAATGCTAGTCTAATTCGATTGGAATCGAGCCAATGAAAAGTAGTTTTTGACTTCATGATAACTTTGGGTTTGTTCATTTTTGACGAATTGCTAGTCTAATTCGATTGGAATCGAGCCAATGAAAAGTGCTTTTTGATTCCATGATAACTTCGGGTTTGTTCATTTTTTGCTAATTGCTAGTCTAAATCGATTGGAATCGAGCGAATGAAAAGTGGTTTTTGATTTCATGATAACTTCGGGTTTGTTTGTTTTCGGCTAATTGCTAGTCTAAATCGATTGGAATCGAGCCAATGAAAAGTGGTTTTTTATTTCATGATAACTTCGGTTTTGTTCATTTTTGACGAATCGCTAGTCTAATTCGATTGGAATCGAGCCAACGAAAAGTGGTTTTTGATTTCATGATAACTTCGGGTTTGTTCGTTTTCGGCTAATTGCTAGTCTAAATCGATTGGAATCGAGCCAATGAAAATTGGTTTTTTATTTCATGATAACTTCGATTTTGTTCGTTTTTGACGAATTGCTAGTCTAATTCGATTGGAATCATGCCAATGAAAAGTGGTTTTTTATTTCATGATATATTTGGGTTTGATCATTTTTGGCGATTGCTAATCTATATCGATTAGATTCGAGCCAATGAAAAGTGGCTTTCGATTACATGATAACTTCGGGTTTGATCGTTTTCAAAAAATTGCTAGTCTAATTCGATTGGAATTGAGCCAATGAAAAGTGGTTTTGATTTCATGATAACTTCGGGTTTGTTCGTTTTTTGCGAAATGCCAGTCTAATTAGATTGGAATCAAGCCAATGAAAAGTAGCTTTTGATTTTATGATGACATCGGGTTTGTTTGTTTTTGGCGAATCGCTAGTCTAATTCGATTGGAATCGAGCCAATGAAAAGTGGTTTTGATTTCATGATAACTTTGGATTTGATCAATTTCGGAAATTGGTAGTCTAATTCGATTGGAGACGAGCCAATGAAAAGTGGTTTTTGATTTCATGATAACTTCGGGTTTGTTCGTTCTTTGCGTAATGCTAGTCTAATTCGATAGGAATCGAGCCAATGAAAAGTAGATTTTGATTTCATGATAACTTCGGGTTTGTTCGTTTTTGATGAATTGCTAGTCTAATTCGATTGGAATCAAGCAAATTGAAACTAGTTTTTGATTTGATGATAAATTCGGGTTTGATCACTTTCGATTAATTGCTTGTCCAATTCTATTGGAATTGAGCAATGAAAAGTGGCTTTCGATTTCTTAATAACATCGGGTTTGATCGTCTTTGGCAAATTGCTAGTCTAATTCGTTTGGAATCGAGCCAAGGAAAAGTGGTTTTTGATTTCATGGTAACTTCGAGTTTGTTCTTTTTTTACAAATGCTAGTCTAATTCGATTGGAATGGAACCAATGAAAAGTAGTTTTTGACTTCATGATAACTTCGGGTTTGTTCGTTTTTGACGAATTGCTAGTCTAATTCGATTGGAATCGAGCCAATGAAAAGTGATTTTTGATTCCATGATAACTTCGGGTTTGTTCATTTTTTGCTAATTGCTAGTCTAAATCGATTGGAATAGAGCCAATGGAAAGTGGTTTTTGATTTCATGATAACTTCGGGTTTGTTTGTTTTCGGCTGATTGCTAGTCTAAATAGATTGGAATCGAGCCAATGAAAAGTGGGTTTTTATTTCATGATAACTTCGGTTTTGTTCGTTTTTGATGAATCGCTAGTCTAATTCGATTGGAATCGAGCCAACGAAAAGTGGTTTTTGATTTCATGATAGCTTAGGGTTTGTTCGTTTTCGGCTAATTGCTAGTCTAAATCGATTGGAATCGAGCCAATGAAAAGTGGTTTTTTATTTCATGATAACTTCAGTTTTGTTCGTTTTTGACGAATTGCTAGTCTAATTTGATTAGAATCGTGCCAATGAAAAGTGGTTTTTTATTTCATGATAACTTCGGGTTTGATCATTTTCGGCGATTACTAATCTATTTCGATTGGATTCGAGCCAATGAAAAGTGGCTTTCGATTACATGATAACTTCGGGTTTGTTCGTTTTCAAAAAATTGCTAGTCTAATTCAATTGGAATTGAGCCAATGAAAAGTGGTTTTTGATTTCATGATAACTTCGGGTTTGTTCGTTTTTTGCGAAATGCCAGTCTAATTCGATTGGAATCAAGCTAATGAAAAGTAGCTTTTGATTTTATGATGACTTCGGGTTTGTTTGTTTTTGGCGAATCGCTAGTCTAATTCGATTGGAATCGAGCCAAAGAAAAGTGGTTTTGATTTCATGATAACTTTGTATTTGATCAATTTCGGAAATTGGTAGTCTAATTCGATTGTAAACGAGCCAATGAAAAGTGGTTTTTGATTTCATGATAACTTCGGGTTTGTTCGTTTTCGGCTAATTGCTAGTCTAATTCGAATGGAATCGAGCCAATGAAAAGTGGTTTTTTATTTCATTATACCTTCGGGTTTGTTCATTTTTGACGAATTGCTAGTCAAATTCGATTGGAATCATGCAAATTGAAACTGGTTTTTGATTTGATGATAAATTCGGGTTTGATCACTTTCGATTAATTGCTTGTCCAATTCTATTGGAATTGAGCAATGAAAAGTGGCTTTCGATTTCTTAATAACATCGGGTTTGATCGTCTTTGGCAAATTGCTAGTCTAATTCGTTTGGAATCGAGCCAAGGAAAAGTGGTTTTTGATTTCATGGTAACTTCGAGTTTGTTCTTTTTTTACAAATGCTAGTCTAATTCGATTGGAATCGAGCCAATGAAAAGTAGTTTTTGACTTCATGATAACTTCGGGTTTGTTCGTTTTTGACGAATTGCTAGTCTAATTCGATTGGAATCGAGCCAATGAACAGTGATTTTTGATTCCATGATAACTTTGGGTTTGTTCATTTTTTGCTAATTGCTAGTCTAAATCGATTGGAATCGAGCCAATAAAAATTGGTTTTCGATTTCATGATAACTTTGGGTTTGTTTGTTTTCGGCTAATTGCTAGTGTAAATCGATTGAAATTGAGCCAATAAAAAGTGGTTTTTTATTTCATGATAACTTCAGTTTTGTTCGTTTTTGACGAATTGCTAGTCTAATTCGATTGGAATCGTGCCAATGAAAAGTGGTTTTTTATTTCATGATAACTTCGGGTTTGATCATTTTCGGCGATTGCTAATCAATTTCGATTGGATTCGAGCCAATGAAAAGTGGCTTTCGATTACATGATAACTTCGGGTTTGATCGTTTTCAAAAAATTGCTAGTCTAATTCGATTGGAATTGAGACAATGAAAAGTGGTTTTTGATTTCATGATAACTTCGGGTTTGTTCATTTTTTGCGAAATGCCAGTCTAATTCGATTGGAATCAAGCTAATGAAAAGTAGCTTTTGATTTTATGTTGACTTCGGGTTTG
>NW_019228732.1:0-3785 GCF_002742605.1 Olea europaea var. sylvestris
TTTATTGCTAGGTGATTTGGCCTCTAAAATGACCTTCGCTTTATTTTTATCAAGTTCAATCCCCCTTTTGTGTACCAACAAATCGAGGAAGTTTCCTGCATTAACACCAAATGCACATTTCAAGGGATTCAATTTTAGTTTATATTGCTTCATTCGCTCAAATGAACATCTCAATTGTTCAAAATGGTTCTCTTCTTTAATGGATTCGACCACTATATCATCTACATACACTTCAACAAACTTGCCTATCTTATCATGAAAAATCAAGTTCATCGCCCTTTGATAAGTTGCTCCTGCGTTTTTCAGGCCGAAAGGCATAACTACCCATTCAAAACATCCTGGAAACCCAGGGCATCTAAAGTCAGTTTTGTGTATATCTTCCTTAACTATATGAATTTGATTGTATCCTGAATACCCATCCATGAAGGAATACATTACGTGTTCGACAGTCGAGTCTACTAAAGAATCTACCGTGGGCATTGTATATTCATCTTTGGGTGTGGCTATGTTTAAATTCCTAAAGTCTATGCACACCCTTAATTTACCATTCTTTTTTAGTATTGGCACGATATTGGACAACCATTCGACATATCTGGTTGTTCTAATAAAGCCTGCTTTTAATAATCGCTCTATTTCTTTCTTCATCTCAGGGAGTACATTAGGAGCAAAATGCCTAGGAGGTTGTTTATGAGGTTTAAAATTTGGCTTGGTCGGTAATCTATGTTCCACCAAACCTTTATCTAAACCAGGCACATATTCATATTCCCAGGTAAAACAATCCCTATATTCCTTTAATAAAGCGATTAATTTATCACTAACCTCTTGATCGAGCATCTGGCTGACAAATATTGGGCAATCTTCTCCTTCATTACCAATATTCACTTTAATCAGAGGGTCCTGTGTTTGAACGTATCCAGGCTTGGTGATCCCCATTACTTCATTATCCAATTCCCTTATAGGCACTTCTTCTTCTAAACAATCCACCTTGTTGACTTCTCAGCCAATATTTTATTCCAACTCGAACACTGTCAATTTGTCTCTCAATGCTTCCAAGGCTACTTCTTTTTTCGTCTTGTCCTTACATTCTTTATTGAAAGCCATTAATTTGGCTTTGAAGGCCTGAACATCGACCATTTGCCTTTGTTGCTTACAACTCATTTAAAACTCCTTGATTACTCTTTTGCCAATTACTGGCTTTTCTAGGGCAACTATGTTTGGCCTCATTTGACTGAACATTTCAGTGAGTGCATCTATCGAAAACGGCTCTTCATTCTGTGCAACAATTTGAGTTTCTTCTCCATCTTGAACTACTCTGACAGGTCCATAATTTCCTTCGTACATGAACATTTCCACTGAGTTTGCTTCTGCGACAAAAGGCCTATGATCGGCCTGCACCACTTCTGCTTCACCCTTATTATTCCAAAAAACCAGGCATTGATGGAGTGATGAGGGTATACAACGACTTCCGTGTATCCAATCTCTTCCTAATAACACATTGTAACTAGTAGGACCATCTATTACAAAGAAGACTGTGGTCCTAGTAGTTGTCCCAATAGTTATTTCCAATGACATAACCCCTTTAGCTGAAATTGCTCCTCCATTGAAACTTGTAAGGATGACTTCCATTGGAATCATATCACTTTCTGTCTTTGCAAATTTCCTCATCATCCTAGATGGAATGGTGTTTATAGCTACTCCATTATCAACGAGTACTTTTGCCACAGGTATGCCGTTAACTAAAGTTTTAACGTACAATGGCCTCAAGTGTTTAGTTAACTTCATGGCTGGTCTCTTAAAAATAACCTTTTCAACAGTATCTATTTCCACTTCCTGTTTGTCCTCTGTCGAGTTATCCTTTTGTGATAAGTCAATGTGCAATATGTCGTACTGAGCTTCTATTTCCTGAATTTACTTTTTACTGTTTTCTAATGCTTCTTCTTCAGTTACACAACCTGTGGGAGGAGGCATTATTCTAGGAGGTGATCCATACTTTTCAGAGCGAGGAACTCTCTTTTTCCTTTTGGGCGTCCCATACAGCACGTAATAATCGAAAGAACGCCCAGACGATTCCCCCAACAAGTACACTTCACGAACCCCCTCTCGATGTAGTTGCTTCAACAGAGTATTGTGCGATACCCCTCTCTTTCTTCTTTCTACTTCCAGATCAATTTCCTCTTCGATGTCCATCATACCATCATCCCCTTCATCATCGTAGGCCCCTCTAGAAGTTTGGCCTTCTTCACATTCCAGCACACATGCTTCTTCTTCGTTATCCTTCCTTTCTTCTTCTTCTTTCTCTTTGTTCTTGAACTCATTGGCTAGTAAGTAATTATTCGCCATGATAGGAGGTAACATACCGAACTGAATAGTAAGGAGCTGATCTGGATCTTCTCCATCTCTTCTGTCTCGCTCAAACTTCGATCTCCCAGAAGAAGTTTCTGGCAATTCTTCCATTGATTCACCTGTACCAATCTCTTCACTATCTTTGAGAACATTTTGATTGACTATCTCGAGTAGTTTAGATGCTTTAGGACGTGGCATTCCCTGTTGTTGTCTCATCATTAGCCCATAGTTCCGTTGAAAACGCCTTTGTTGGGTTCTAGTCATCTCATTGAAAGGTATATACCCTTCCTGCGTTATACTGTAACGAATACCATACATTTGGTTGGCAAGGTTATGGCCTGAATGTTCTCCCATTATTTATTGGCCTGAACTGCCTCTCAAAAGGCGGTCCCCTATAGAATGATGTACCTAGCCCTCTACCAGGTTGAGCGTTTGGGAAAAAACTAGGGCGATGGTGATGCTGCCATATCCCTGGTTTCTCTGTATTTGCACTCGCTTCTCTTTTGCATCTTGCACACAGGACGTCTTCATCCTTTCTGGGCTCCTTTCCTTTGATACGTTCAAAGACACTGGAATGTGGCCCAGGGTCCTCTTCCCCATCATCTATAACCAACTTGAATTTTGACAACTTATTTTTGAAACCAGTCATCACCATGTTTACCCCAAGTGGCTGTGGAAAAGGGTTTTCATCCACTGCCATTTTCTTCTTGTCCTCGAACGTAATTCGTACTGATTCAATGGCACCCTGTAACACATAGCGAAAAACCAAACAGTTGTTAGTCAAATGTGACCATGCATTATGCCACTTACAATATTTTTTACCCTTAACTTATTCAGGACTTGGCAATTTATGTTTATCGCTCAACTTTATCTGTTTATCCTTATATAATTTATCAAATATAAGGTCAACTTTGGTTACATCGAATGAAAACGTTCTAGCCTTTTTGTTTTCATCTTTTATAGGCTCATCCTTACCTGACGGTCTAGGCTTAGCCATTATAAGACAAGTATACGTATCTCCTTTAATTAATTGGGCTAAACACATTTCGGCTTGATCGTAATATTCGTCATTAATGGTATGAACATCAAAATTTGGGTCTTTATAATAAGTCCCCTTGCTAGAATTTTTCATTTGCTCTTCTTCTCTTATTAATCGTTCATACCTAATCACGTTTGCGCTCAATTGAAAAAGATCAGGAAATTCCTTGTCGTGGAATTTCTTTTTCAAATCTAAGCTTAGACAATTTTGAGCGATTTTGACAAACTCCTTTTCAGGCAGAGGTACAAAATATTTATTTCTTGCTGTCTTGAACCTTTGAAGGAAACCTTCTGCCCATTCATTTGGCATTTGACGCAGACTCGCCAAATCGGCCAAAGTAACTTCAGACTCAATCTTATAAAACTGAGCATGGAACAATTGCTCCAATTGTTGCCATGTTTGA
>NW_019228733.1:0-3785 GCF_002742605.1 Olea europaea var. sylvestris
ATAAAATAATAAACACACAACACACAAAATATAAATATTCAATGTTTTCCATTCTCAAATTTAAAGTAGATATTGTCCACAATGTCTTAAAGTATAAGTAAACATATAAAAGGGTGAGGAAGGAAATGAACATGGTACTCTCCGATTTTTTGTCTGCTACTTGTGAAATAGCTTATTGAAACAATGCATTTTATTTATCAAATTGCTAAACTCCTTCCACTTGATATTTACTTGTCAAGGGTGAAAGGAATAATTATAAGAGTCAAAAGGTAGTGAAAAATGTGGCGTGTATGATAACCATTTTTTAACACCATTGGAAACTAGAAGTGCATGCCACATGATTTTTCTACCATTTCTGACTCAAATAAATTAGTCTCTTATCTAGGCTCAGTGTAGATATGATGACCCATATATTGAACCGAAACATGCCTACAACTAATGCAACCTAATAACTACATGCAATGCAAGGTCAGGAAATTGGGTTGTCTCTCAATAAGCGCTTAATTTATAGTCTTTAGCTAGACTATATGGAGAAACTGATCATGGTGGTTCACATTCTTGCAGCCTTGCCTCATTGCAATTTTTAGCTTACATCTTTTTGCCTTCCAAACCTTGAGATTTCCACTCTCCTTTTGAACAAGGTTTCCCAGATGTTTAGGCTTTGTCTCATTCGACTTTTGTTGAACTTTTTCAGCAACATATTTGGCCTTCTCCAGAACTAATGGTTAGTTAAGTAGATTATGTAATTTAAAGATCTCGTGTGCGTCCTCCATCCTCACAATCAACTTACACTTCTCCATGTCAATGAAAGTTTGACTTGTTGCTAAAAAAGGTTAACCTAATATTATTGGCATATCTTGGTCATTTTCGAGGTCTATAGCAAAGAGGTTCGTTGGGAATATCAGATTTCCAACCTTGATGAGCACAGTCTCAACCCTGCCACATGTGTATCTGATTTTCCCATCTAACCAGCAGCAATGTTATATTCAATCATTTGACTTCTTCAACTCCTAGTTTCCTCAAGTAGACAGAGGCACTAAATTTGGATTGTCTTACATAAAGCATTAAAATGAAATCATTTGCCTAGTGAAATAGGAAAAGTGAAACTCCTTGGGTCCTTGAGTTTTGGTGGCAATTTATTTTGCAACCTTGCACTACTATCCTCGATCAATGCCACTTCTTCCTAGTCTAGAAGCTTTCTTTTCTTAGATATCATGTCTTTCAGAAACTTTGTATACATCGGAATTTGTTTGATTGTATTGATGAATGAGATGTTGATACAAAGCTTTTTCAACATATCCCGAAACTTCTCGAATTGATCATCGTGCTTTCTCTTTTGCAGTCTTTATGGAAAAGATAGTAGCGGCATAAATTCTTTGGTATGAGTGGTTTCTTTAACCTTTAGATCCTCCGACGCTCTTTCTGTCGTTGCTTCTTTGTTCTGCTCGAATTTCTCCAATCGCTCCTCAATTATGGTGTGCACCTTTACTTTTGTAGCAAATGGTCTTGTTACATTAGTCTCTAGCAATTGAACTCTACTGCGGGTAGTTATTACCACAATTTACTCTTCTTCTACAATCTTTACTACAATTACTTACTGTCTAGGATTTGTCGCAATATCACTTCACAAGGTCCCTAGCTATCGTTTTGAAAGTGCTTTTGCTATTTGCCCTATCTGATTTTTCAAATTCTGTATAAAAGTTCTTTTAACTTCAGTCTGTTACATGAACTTAGTTGATGCTTCAGCTATTCTGGTCATTACTTTAGTTGATGATGCTACCAATTTGCTAAACACTTCTTCCCGCAAGCTTCTTTTCTAGCTGTTGAAAATCCGGTGGTGCATTTTGCTATGATGTATCCTGAGCAGTCTAATTATTAATCCAATGAAAATTTTGATGTTTTTTCTAACTTGGATGGTATGAATTGGAGTATAGATTATTGTGCTACCTCTGAAAATTTTGCATGTAATTTACATCCTCAATTGACTAAGCAAAAAGACTCTCTAAATTACAATCTATGCTTTCACGACTAGCTTCTCAATGCTTGCATTTCGGTCCTGCTGCTTGAACTGAATTCTTCTGATCTACCTTGGAGCTAATGCTACTAACAATGCTGAGATTGCTGTCAATAAGTCAACTTTATAGATTCCAATAGCTTTTTTTCTACTTGATTTTTCTAATGGCCAAAGTGTACCGGTGAATGCAAGATACTCCATAATCACATAGACTAATCTGTTGTTCTTTTTATGATTGAACTTTCACATGTAGAGTTAACGTTGGGCCTATTTGTCGAATTTAGCCCAATAAAGAAATATTGTACTTGGAGCCATTTTAGCAGCACATACTATTGACACTAACAGAGCAACCTCTTATACTTTTTATAAGCCTCATATTAAATTTAGTGATTTCATCTCTCAACCTTGTAATCCTTTTAGGTAGGAAATACTTTTTTAGAAATTTATGGCTTAGACTTTTCCAGCTAGTAATGCTATGAGGTGGAAAAAGAGTCAACCATTCCTTGGCTAAGTCTCTCAAAATGTAAGGGAAATGCCTTAGGGAAATTGCTTCACTTGAAACTCCCGAATATTCTATTGTTACACACATGCCCAGAAATATTTAGATATGAGCATACATATTTTTAGTAGCGCTCCCAAAAAATTGTAGTGCGCTTTGGAACATATTAATCACATCCATCCGCAAGTGGAAATTTGCCTAACCGAATGCCAAATATATAATTTTGGATTGGCTTTCCACAACCAGTGGAACCATGTATTCTCCCATTAACATCACGTTTTCATTGCCCGTAACTACATTCGGATGTGCTACATTTACATTCAATTCAATGGCCAGCTAATTTTGTATGTTTTCTGTCATTGATTCTGCTTGTTATTTTTGGAGAAGATTTTTCTCTTCTCCTCAATCTGAATATTCATTTGATTTCCAAATCAAATTCAGCAAGATCACCATGTCTCGAACTTTGCATACAAAAACTTAATAACAAAAACATAAAACACTATAATATTTTTCTAATTAATGAAAATAACTAAATAAGCAAAAAAATTCATACTAAAGCTAAAATTAACTAAAACTAATAAAAAACAATAGTCCCCAACAACGGCACTAGAAACTTGACCCTTCGATTTTTCGCAGGTGAATGAGATCATGAATAAATAACAAAGTAGTGAATAGATGTCGAACAGTTTTAATCACATAGCAAACAATTTTTGTGATTTTTCTATACTAATCTATAAATTATTGATTAAACTAGTAAAAATAGCAAATGTGTTTTTCGTATATGTGAGATGTATTGCTAAGATGTTGAATCCCCATTGTTGTTCCATTATTAGTGTAACAATTGAAGCGACAATTTGAAATCATTCATGTTGATCAATATTCCTAATTTAACTGAAAGTGTCTCTCAATAGTGATCAAATCTATTCCCTTCATGCGATCATTCTATTTCTCAATAAAAGATGCAAATATGATAAATACATTAACACATGCCAGAACACCTATTGAAACCATATAAAGCATAGATGTATATATCTATCAATTATCGAACTTTATAATGTTTATTATATTGTACTTAAACCCTATTATCTCTCTCGATAACAATAACATTTATTAACCATTCAATTGGTGATCAAGCGATTGAAAATAATGATAAAAACTGTAATAAACACCCCCAAATCAAACAAAATTAATAAAAAATAATTAATAAAAAATAAAAAAATCATAATAATGATTCATCTCATCCTAGCAATGTATAAAATTAGCATATTTTAT
>NW_019228734.1:0-3783 GCF_002742605.1 Olea europaea var. sylvestris
GCCAAAATTTGGCATGTTGATTGGAAATGGTCAATGAAATTGGACTCGAGGCACATACCCAGGGATCGACGGATTTTAGAAAAGTTCCTTCGTTTTGGCCTCCGAATAGTTAATTTCCTTATTAATTATGTTAGGCTGAAGAAGTGTTGGAAAAAAAATTAATAAAGCAAAACTGCACCAGGGGCAATATTGTCATTTGTCGCGACGGTGCCAGAATGGGCTAAAATTTGGCAGGTTGATTGGAAACGGCCCGCGAAATTGGACTCGAGGTACAAACTCGGGATCACGGGATTTTAGCCAAACTCTTTCGTTTGGGCCTCTGAATAATTAATTTCCTTATTAAGTAGGTTACGTTGAAGAAGCGTTGGACTGAAAATTACCAAAGCAAAACCTCACCAGGGGCAATTTTGTCATTTTTTGCAACGGTGTCGGAATGGGCCGAAATTTGGCAGGTTGATTGGAAATGGCCCGCGAAATTGGACTCGAGGCACAGACCCCGGGATCACAGGATTTTAGCCAAATTCCTTCGTTTGGGCCTCCGAATAATTAATTTCCTTATTAATTATGTCAGGTTGAAAAAGTGTTGGACGGAAAATTCACAAAGCAAAACCGTACTAGGGGCAATTATGTCATATTTCGCGACGGTGTCGGAATGAGGTGAAATTCGGCATGTGGATTGGGAACGGCCCGCGAAATTTGACTCAGGGCACATACCCGAGATCACGGGATATTAGCCAAATTCCTTCGTTTGGGCCTCTGAATAATTAATTTCCTTATTAATTATGTTAGGTTGAAGAAGTGTTGGGCTGAAAATTAGCAAAGCAAAACCGCACCGTCGGCAATTTTGTCATTTTTTGCGACGGTGTCAGAATGGGCCGAAATTTGGCAGGCCGATTGGAAACGGCCTGTGAAATTAGACTCAAGGCACAGACCCAGGATCATGGGATTTTAGCCAAATTCCTTCGTTTGGGCCTCCGAATAATTAATTTCCTTATTAATTATGTCAGGTTGAAGAAGTGTAGGACGGAAAATTCAGAAAGCAAACTGCACCAGGGGTAATTATGTCATATTTCGTGACGGTATCGAAATGGGCCGAAATTTGGCAGGTTGAGTGGATATGGCCCGCGAAATTGGAGTCGGGGCACAAACTCGAGATCACGGGATTTTAGCCAAATTCCTTTGTTTGGGCCTCTGAAAAATTAATTTCCTTATTAATTACGTCAGGTTGAAGAAGTGCTGGATATAAAATTAACCAAGAAAAATCGCAGCAGGGGCAATTTTTTCATTTTTAGAGACAATGTCGAATCGGGCCGAAATTTGGCAGGTTGATTGAAAATGGCCCGTGAAATTAAAATCCGGGCACAGACCCGGAATCACGGGATTTTAGCCAAATTCCTTCGTTTGGGACTCCGAATAATTAATTTCCTTGTTAATTATGTTAGTTTGAGGAAGTGTTGAACAGAAAATTAACAAAGAAAAACCACACCAGGGGCAATTTTGTCATTTGGCGCGACGGTGTCGGAATGGGTTGAAATTCGACAGGTTGATTGGAACGATCCGCGAAATTGCACTCGGGGCATAGACCCTGGATCACGGGATATTAGCCAAATTCCTTCGTTTGGGCCTCCGAATAATTAATTTCCTTATTAATTATGTCAGGTTGAAGAAGTGCTGGACAGAGAATTAACAAAGAAAAATCGCACCAGGGGCAATTTTGTCATTTGTCGCGATGGTGTCGGAATGCGCCAAAATTTGGCATGTTGATTGGAAATGGTCCGTGAAATTGGACTCCAGGCACATACCCGGGGATCGAGGGATTTTACAAAAATCCCTTCGTTTGGGCCTCCGAATAGTTAATTTCCTTATTAATTATATCAGGCTGAAGAAGTGTTGGACAAAAAATTAACAAAGCAAAACCGCACCAGGGCCAATATTGTCATTTGTCGCGACGGTGTCAGAGTGGGCCAAAATTTGGCAGGTTGATTGGAAACGTACCGCGAAATTGGACTCGGGGCACAGACTCGGGATCACGGGATTTTAGCCAAACTCCTTCGTTTAGGCCTACGAATAATTAATTTTCTTATTAATTAGGTTACGTTGAAGAAGTGTTGGACTGAAAATTAGCAAAGCAAATCCTCACCAGGGGCAATTTTGACATTTTTCGCGACGGTGTTGGAATGGGCCGAAATTTCGCAGGTTGATTGGAAGCGGCCCGTGAAATTAGATTGGAGGCATAGACCCGGGATCACAGGATTTTAGCCAAATTCCTTCGTTTGGGCCTCCGAATAATTAATTTCCTTATTAATTATGTCAGGCTGAAGAAGTGTTGGATGGAAAATTTACAAAGCAAAATCGCACTAGGGGTAATTATGTCATATTTCGCGACGGTGTCGGAATGAGCTGAAATTCGACAGGTGGATTGGGAACGGCCCGTGAAATTGGACTCAGGGCACATACCCGAGATCACGGGATATTAGCCAAATTCCTTCGTTTGGGCCTCTGAATAATTAATTTCCTCATTAATTATGTTAGGTTGAAGAAGTGTTGGATTGAAAATTAGCAAAGCAAACCCGCACATTGGGCTATATTATCATTTTTCGCGACGTTGACGGAATGGGCCGAAATTTGGCAGGTCGATTGGAAATGGCCTGAAAAATTGGACTCGAGGCACAGACCCGGGATCACGAGATTTTAGGCAAAGTCCTTCGTTTGGGCCTTCGAATAATTAATTTCCTTGTTAATTATATCAGGTTGAAGAAGTGTTGGACGGAAAATTCAGAAAGCAAAACTGCACCAGGGGTAATTATGTCATATTTCGCGACGATATCGGAATGGGCAGAAATTTGGCAGGTTGATTGGATACGGCCCGCGAAATTGGACTCGGGGCACAAATCCGAGATCACG
The DNA here is from genome assembly GCF_002742605.1 of Olea europaea var. sylvestris. Taxonomy (NCBI): domain Eukaryota; kingdom Viridiplantae; phylum Streptophyta; class Magnoliopsida; order Lamiales; family Oleaceae; genus Olea; species Olea europaea. The sequence continues at coordinate 2,905 of NW_019228734.1, forward strand.
GGATTTTAGTCAAAATCCTTCGTTTAGGCCTCCGAATAATTAATTTCCTTATTAATTATGTCAGTTTGAAGAAGTGCTGGACAGAAAATTAACAAAGAAAAACCGCACCGTGGGCAATTTTGTCATTTTTCGCGACGGTGTCGGAATGGGCCAAAATTTGGCAGGTTGATTGGAAACGGCCCGTGAAATTAAAATCGGGGCACAGACCCGAGATCACGGGATTTTAGTCAAAATCCTTCGTTTAGGCCTCCGAATAATTAATTTCCTTATTAATTATATCAGGTTGAAGAAGTACTGGACAGAAAATTAACAAAGAAAAATCGCACCAGGGGCAATTTTGTCATTTGGCGCGACGGTGTCGGAATGGGCCAAAATTTGGCAGGTTGATTGGAACCGGCCCGCGAAATTGCACTCGGGGCATAGACCTTGGATCACGGGATATTAGCCAAAATCCTTCGTTTGGGCCTCCAAATAATTAATTTCCTTATTAATTATGTCAGTTTGAGGAAGTATTGAACAGAAAATTAACAAAGAAAAACCGTACCAGGGGCAATTTTGTCATTTGGCGCGACGGTGTCGGAATGGATTGAAATTCGGCAGGTTGGTTGGAACCGGCCCGCGAAATTGCACTCGGGGCATAGACCCTGGATCACGGGATATTAGCCAAATTCCTTCGTTTGGGCCTCCGAATAATTAATTTCCTTATTAATTATGTCAGGTTGAAGAAATTCTCGACAGAGAATTAACAAAGAAAAATTGCACCAGGGGCAATTGTGTCATTTGTCACGATGGTGTTGGGATGGGCCAAAATTTGGCATGTTGATTGGAAATGGTCAACGAAATTGGACTCGAGGCACATACCCGGGGATCGACGGATTT
>NW_019228735.1:0-965 GCF_002742605.1 Olea europaea var. sylvestris
AAATCAAATTTTAATTAAACATTAAATTAGAATCCAATTCTAACTTAAATTGAATTAAGATTTTAATTTAGGATAAAACTCCTGAATAAAATAAAATTCAATTTAGGGTCAAAGTTTAATATTAAAGTCAAAATCAATTTTAACGAAAATATAAAATGTCGTCAATTTTAAATAAAATTTTAATTTGGGTCAAAATTAAATTATGGGTCAAACCCATTTAATATATAATTTTAAAACTATTTTAAAGTTCAAATTCAAATCATTTTTCAATTTGCAAATAGACCCAAAATTGAAATTAAAAAGTAGTCCTTCAATTACTTTAATTGCATGACAGACCCTCCATTTAAAATTGCATATTGACCCCTGGAAAGTAATTGCAGACAGGGGTCTCCCAATTCCTAAAATTGTAAGTAGGCCCTTCATTTAAAAAATTGCAAACTTGACCCCAAAATTAAATTACAGGCAGAGGCGTGCAAACTATCAATTTGCATTCGAGGCCCCCGCCTCCAATCACCCATTAACAGTGAAACCTTAAAAAAAAAACGTTTTTTTTATTATTATTATTTTTTTTTGTTGTTCTCATGGGGCGGCGACTGTCGCCGCCCCTTCCCTTCATCTCCCGGCGCCTACTGCCCTTCGGTGCAGCAGCGTCGCACGCTGCTGCATGAAGAAGCGTCGGGCGCTGCATTGTAGCAGCGCTCGGCGCTGCCCACGCCTGGGCAGCGGCGTTGGCCGCTGCCGACTGCCCAACGCCGGCGCCGGCAGCAACTGTTGCTGCCGGCACCACCTTTTTTTTCAGTTTTTTTTTTTGTTTTTAAATCCGAAAATCCAATTTTCAAATTGCTAGAAAACAAGAAAAATATATACAATCAACATTTGATTACTCAATCATACAAATCAATTCCTAACAAACACAAAGTAGGCTCTGATACCACTGTTGGGAATCTACTTATACATGCACAGCG
>NW_019228735.1:1651-43376 GCF_002742605.1 Olea europaea var. sylvestris
CATGTGGAATCTCTCGACGGGTCTCCAATGTTTTGTTCTATAACAAACATCCACGTGTTCATTTAAGTGTCACCACACTTTAACTTGTGAGATCAGCTACTTACTTCACAAGTAAGAAATGCCACACGTGATGGTCTATCCGTAATAACGATATCCGTATCTCGTTATTACTTACGACCACGGATGATTTAAGATTCAATCAGATGTAATTTGTATCTCACAATCACAACTCCTTGTGATTAACAAATTACAAATATTTGAATCTACGGACTCTATTATTTATTTAATTGTCTATTAATTAAATAATAGATCTGCCATTTAATTGCATTAATTACATATAAAAGTATTTATGTCCAAAGTTGATTGGACCTAGGGCATAATACTTACAAATATATACTGACATGGACCTCGGCTTACTTGAAAATCCCAAATTGGATCTCAGTTTGTAAAAAACTCCGAGATATGGTTGTTAAAATCCATTCTAATGATCTAAAATTGGTACACGTTTGGCAGAATTTTCTTTGCATTTGCTTCAGTCCAACTATTCTAAGAAGACGAGGGAACACATGCACATGCAGCACACTAAAAAAATAAGTACTTTCTTCACTAATTTTACATTGTTGAACAAGAAGGAAATATGTAATTACTGCTACAACGGAGTGTTGTGTTCCAAATAAAATTCACTCCCTGAGGCGAATGGAACGGTTTTAGAAAGTGTAAACATTTTGCCCAATGGGGAATTCAATATGCAACCGTTTCTTGCAAATTGGGAGAAGAAATGGTTTGGCTCTAATTTGGGGAAAAATTGAATTCAGTTATGTAGAAGATATTGTTGAGGCTTGTTGTGAAGATTTGGGAGAATAGAAGGGTGCCGCCATTTACATCCACAATTTTCATATATGCATCCTACTATATATATATAGTTCATTCACGTCAAATTTTAATATTGTCTTTATTAAATTCATTCATTTAAACATTATAAATCCTAACAAATTTTATATATTCATTCCACTATAATTACATTCTTAACACAATTTCAAAAATTTAAAAAAAAAAAAAAGAAGAAGAAGAAAACCCATAATATTCACCCAATCACTATCAACATTTAATCTGGTTCTTACTTTTCATCTTCTATATTGTTATGTCGGTGCGTTATAGTGTATCTCTTTTCTTGAATTTATTGGATTACATCAAGAGTATACTGCTCAAGCAACCAAACAAATCTCTCATCATTGTATTTTAAGATTTTTTTTTTTGTTATAAGCTAATAATTTTGATTGTTTGTGTTTTGGTTGATAATTTTAAGTTTGTTTCCTTTTGTAATGTAAGAATATTTGGACACATATTAAAACTTATTTTGAAATTTCTCGTATATTTTCATCTATTAAACCAATATTTAAAAAATCATAAAAAATAATATTCAATATTCATATCATGAAAGAATTATAATTCTAATAATGTATTTTTTTTAAATTTCCGTTGAAAAAGATATTTTATAATTAGTGTTTTATAATTTTAGACGAAGATAGTTTTTTTTTCTTAAGCTTATAAGTTCATAATTTTGTTTGTTCATATTTCGGCTAATAATTCTAAGTTTTTTTTTTTGCTTTTTGTAATGTAAGAATATTTGGACATATATTGAAACTTATTTTGAAATTTCATCTGTCAAACCAATACTTAAAAAAACATAAAAATAATATTCCATTTTTCATGTCATGAAAAAATTATCACCCTAATATTAATGTGTTGATTTTTTAAAAAAAAAAAAAAATTTGCTGAAGATGATATTTTATGATTAGGGTTTTATGGTTTTAGATTAAGATGTTATTTTATTATTATTAGAATTTTAGCTAAATATAAACTCTAAAAGAATATAAAAAAGTTTAAAAGAATCTATGAAAATAAATATTAATGGATAAAGTTAGAACGATATACTTTGATTTAATTTCATAAATTTCCATTTAGGTAATATTATATTTTTAAAAGTGGATGTATATATAAAAACTGTGAATATAAGTAGCGGTACGTGGATTGAATCTCGATTTGGGGAGATGTTATTGTCAATTGGGAAGGAAAAATCTATTCGAATTAATTGATTTCTTCAAAAGTTTACCACCGTTATTGACAAGTACTATTTTCATCTGTTGCGCGAATGTTTTTGCCCGTGTTGATGAATGGATTTGAATGATGCTATTTGAATAGCCTCAGTCCTCAAAGATAAATTGTGTTTCCAAGTGTTGGCAATTTTTATCTTCTTCTTTTTTTTTTTTAAATTATTAATTAAAATGCGATAAGTGTGCATCTATTTAAATTTCTGTCAATAAACTTGTTTGTGGAGTAACATTGAATGGATTTTAAATGAGTTGGGCTTCATTATATGTACAAAAAAGGCATCCTATCATTAGGCATAACCCAAAAACTACGGTGTGCCGGGTGATTCACCCTATAGAAGTAGCAAAATTCAAATGAGTTATGGATGGATTTTTTTAAAAAGTGGGTGAAAATGGGTTATTTTTTTATTTGGAATGGTTTATCCTACTTATAAATTTGACACACTTATTTGACAAATAATCGTGATATTTAATTTAAGTCAATCTAATGCCTATTATTTAATGGATGTCAAGTGATTATAACAAACTCTCACATGATTTTAGTGAAATACATAAGTATTGAAATAACATATATTAAGGGTCAAGATATTTCAAATTTATGAGTATAAAGAATAGTCCCATTTTTTATTTGAGGGATTTGCAAAAATGTCCAATTTTACATATCTCAATTCAAAAATGTCCACTTTTGATAATCTTTACGAAAATGGCCAGATTTGGCATCAAATTCTTCATTTTACCTTTAATGAAAGAATAGATAATTCTCAACTTTTCTTTTACAAGTTGACACAAATATTGATAAGAGTAATGACTTCCTTGAAAAGCCACAATAATTGTTGCTATTACCCATACTCGTCCACTTGCCTGCACTTTTCTTTAGATATTAACAAATTATTTTTGGAAAATTGAAAAACATGAAATAGCCTTCCAAATGTGATTTAAAGATCTATGGTTTCTCACAAGCATTACAACCAAAAAAAAATCTATGGTTTGTACTCGAAAAGAAGAAATAATTTGTTTATAGCGATAGATTTAATATCATACAAATTTGAATTCGAGTAGGCTTTTCTCATTTATGGGCAGAAGGTATTTTTCTAGGCTCTTCTCATTTATGGGCAGAAGGTATTTTTCTTTGTTATTTGATGTTTATTGAGAAGTGGTTTGTCATAGTTGTCGTTATATATTTGATTTCAATATGGTAGATTGTCAAAATAAGTAGTAGATATTTGTCATAACTTTCTTACATTACTTAGTTACAAAATAAGTGAAAGTACTCCTATAGTTAAAATGTCATTAATTGTAGCATAAATTCTTTATAAAAATGATAGTTGAAGATGAAGAAGATGATAAAAACATATGGTGAAGTGTAATATGTGATGTCACTCTCGACATTTTATAGATGTCGAGAATAGTACTTGAAATGTTGTTCTCTACAATTACAAACGTCGAGAATGTTACTTTTAACGTCATTCTCGTCATTTAACAATGTCGAGAGTAACATTACAAATACCATGACGAAATTAGGGGAAAAAATTTGTATATTGCTTGCGGATAATTAGCATATTCATTTGAGGTATTCGTTATTAGTTGATACTATTTTTTGTTTATGGCATGCAGATATGGTTGATGTTATGAGATTCGTCGTCTCCTACGGTGGTACATTCTTCAACATTGACGATGAGTGGAAGTGGTTAGGCAACTGAGCAACATCAATTGTTATCCAACGTGATATTGAATATGAAGAGTTTGTACATAAATTATTTGAGAAGCTTAATATTGACAAACTGCAGTTTCGGATTCAATAAAGTTCCAAACATGAACGTACCCTCTGCTGATGTTGTCTTTGCAATGGTACATTTCTGTTCACACACAAGCAAATTTGTGTGTAACTGCAGATGAATATGATGCTGGGAGGAACTGCATGTCAGGGATGACACGTCCTTTCCAATAGAAGATGCACACGATGCAGTCAGTGTGTACGAACTATAAGAGCCAGAAATGATTGATAACACGAGTGTAGGTTTAGGTGAAGAGAATTTGTATATTGAAAATACAATTCAGTCGATCGATCAACAGGAAATTCATGAGAATCAGATTTTCTTTACCAAGAAACAGCTGCATACAAGACTTCGACTAAATGCTTTGACAGAGAAGTTTCATTTCAAGGTTAAAAAGTCTAATCCCAGATCTCTGACTGTGTGCTGCATCAACACCACGTGTCATTGGTTACTACGAGCCTCCAAGATAAAAAGTACAAACTTCTTTAAGATTCGAAGGTACATACCTGAGCACACATGTTCTTTGGATGTTCGACGGAGTGCTCAAATTCATGCAACGAGTGCACTGATTGGGCATCACATTACCAGATGATTGGCTGATGGAAACCAAACATACGTTCCCACGGGCATTGTTGGGGATATACAACGTGAGTTTGGTGTACGCTTAGCTACAGTAAAGCGTGGTAGGGTAAAGAGAAGGGACTTCGAATTCTTCACGGTTCACCTGAAGAGAGTTATCAAAAATTACTTTCATACTATCACATGTTAACTGAGCGAAACCTAGGAATCATCGTACACATTGAGCTTGACCCTAATAACAGGTTATTCTACTTTTTCTTAGCATTCGGGCCGAGCATACGTGGTCTTTGAGAGCACATGAGGCTGGTAATTTGTGTCGATAGGAGTCATTTGAAGGGTCGGTATAAGGAAACACTACTAGTAGCTGCAGCGCATGATGCCAACATGCAAATATATTCTATTGCTTGGGGGGTGTTGATGGGAAAACAAGTGCATCATGGTATTGGTTCTTCACAAAGTTGAAAGATATTGTTGATGATTCAAATTAGCTAGTGTTTGTATCCGACAGGAAAAATAGTATTAAGCGAGCAATTACGATGCTTTTCCCGCTTTTACACCATGGTACCTGCATATGGTATATCAAGAAAAATCTCATTGCTAGGTATAGCAGTCGAAATGTCATATTCCTTTTCAAAAGTGCAGCATTCGCATACCGCGTATCAGAATTCCAGCAAATGATGAGACAGATTCGGACCATTTGGCCAACAGTCGTTTCTTATTTGGAATGTGCTGGTCCATCTACTTGGTCACAGGCAAATTTTGTTGGTAATCGGTACAATATCATGGCTAATAACATTGCAGAGTCATTGAATTCAGTTTTCAGGCAGCAACAAAGTTTTCCTATAACCTCGTTCGTCCAACACATTACGACATTGATGCAACAATGGTTCTTCAAGCGGAGAAACGCATCTACTAACTGTCATACTGCCATGACATCAAAAATGAAGGGGGAATTGAGACAATCATTTGACGTCGGTGCAACCTTAGATATACGAAATTTGGATAAACTCGTTTTCGAGGTTGGCACAGGTGCAGAAATTTGTACTATCGACCTTGTAGGTAAGACATGTTCATGTTGAGAGTTTCAAATGCGACAAATTCCATGTGCACACGCATCCCGCGTTGCGCGCTCAAAAGGTATATTACTGTACGATTTGTGTTCCCATTACTACACCACGGAGTGTTGGCAAGCTTCCTACACCGAACTTCTTTACCCCGTTGGAATGGAGTTAGATTGGGTTGTTCCTAATGCTATTAGTTCCATCAACATTTTGCCTCCAAATACATGTATAGCACCAGGTCGTCCTCCTACCCAACGTAGAAGGTCAAGAACTGCATGGTCTACCAGCACCCGAAAATGTGGTCAATGTGGTGGTTCCGGACACAATATGCAAACATGTAGGAACTCGACACGAAGAAGTAACACGTGCACTTGAATTACCAATGTATTCTGTGTTTGAAATCATTTGCTAACATGGACTATCCATGTGTTCAATAGATTTTTGTACATTTCACGGTTTCTATCATTTTCTTTCCAAATGTAATTGGTAGGGTTCGATTTTGTGTATGAAATGATTCGCTAACATATATTATTTACGTGTTGAATAGATTTATGAGCATTACATGCTTTCTATCATTTCGTTTCTGAATGTTATCGGTAGGGTTCGATTTTATTACCACGTAATTTCATGAAGACAAAAGTTAATAACTGCTTCAGTACTGCAATTTTCTTCATTATTATATACACAACTTGGTAATGGATACAAAAGAAAGTCATGCATGACTCATTTTCTTATGTCACTGGCCATACTAAATAGTCGTCACAACAAAAGTGGAAAACCACTATGTGCATGTTCGAGGTCACTGCACATACAAATTGGTTGTCACCACAAAAATTATCCATTATCCATATACCTATAAATATGTCATTGGATATGCTTAGACATTATAGATATACTACCTTATACATGTCCTCCATAATGGACAAAGAAGACATAACACTGTCATTGTCATCGTCGTCGTCCGAGCTTATCACTATCACGTCATCATTTCTGATCGAAATCACCGAGAAGTTGTTGTCCACCAAAGCTTGGTCTGCTTCCTATGGGACCTCCATTGGTACGTTCTCACGATCGACGTTATGATTACCATCTCCAATATGCAGTCGCTCAATTTCATCGATTAGATTAGGGAATGGAATGGGGTGAAGGCAAACCCTACGATGGTGGTTCGCTGATTGAGGAATATATGGAACAACGACATTGATTTCTTCATTGTCTTCTGAGTCGATGATGATGGGGTTGGTCGCTGAAGAGCTGGGTACGGATACGTTCATGACAACAGCAATATGTGGAGTCCGTTCAGTTGATGAAAACATATTCACCTGAAGAACTTGTTCACGTTAATATTTTGTTCAAAGAAACATGCTTGCATATTGAAGCCAATTTCATTATTTTATAGTGAACACTGAGGTGTGCATTACTGCATTAAAATGTAATCACACCAACTCCACCTACTTGTATTTACATTTGATTGACATGTTGTGTCCCCATAATAACTCCTGCTTGTCCTGTCCGTCAATCTTAGCCTCCATTTCGCCCATTTTCGTTCCATTGTTAATGCTTGAAATAATATTTATTGGGAAATGTATAGTCCAAAAAGTATGAAAATGTTGAACAAAACGTACAAATCGATGCAATTCATGACATTTCATGTCGTTCCAACACTTCAATAGTTGGTATCGACATTCGTAATTCGATCTTTTAACACTTAAACTTACATTAGATATCGCGTTGACATTTGTACCAAAAAAGGAAACGAGACATGTCTCGACATTTCATACATTTCTTGACATTTTGCATGTAGTTCTCCACATTACATGTCTGCATATCTTGACACTTGACATTACATTTTGTCTAGAATGACAGTACGAGCATAAAAAAATACATAAATATAGCAATGAACAACCGTTCATGGACACCGGTGATAAAAATAATCAACGGTCACACAATCAAAGTACAGTTAGCCACTACGACTTTTTCACTATTGAAGATGAAGAAAGTATTCGTTATGACAAAGATCTATTGTAATCTTTCGTCTGTATAGTGATATCCTGTCTGCTGAAATTGATTCTATTGGATGCCCTACAACGAAGCATTCTATATATTTGAGTACAAACATTACGCAATTTGGCATGTACAAGAAATGATTTTACGTTAGTCAAAATTAGTATATACGATAAATTAACTACGGTAGTAAATAACAAGAGTTGAAATGCTCACCCATTATTTGCACATGATAGATATGGTATAATCTCCTACTTCATTCGTTCATTTCTATATTTATTTATATCTCGTCTTGTGGAAAGGGGTGAACACTGTAATAATCCTTGAACTATAGTGCATGTTGCTTCTACGTGTGCCTTGATTGCATCTAGTGTGTGAACATTATTACTGCAGTCGTATATCTAGAATTTCCATTCAAGAATATTGATCAGAAAAAGATAACATTCATTGCCTGGATATTAGCTTGGAATTAATAAACACTTACATCACATCCACAGACAACCAACTACAGGCAGTCTACCATTGACGTAGTCTTATAGGCAAGTTCCATCCAGTTAACCTCTCTAGTTTTCCATTCGAAAGTCCAATGCCACCTCATTTGATGAAAACACTCCTCTTCAAATTGAAAGTCCAAAATTGCATATTGTTTATTGACGAGAGTACAACCTTCATTCATATGTCGCCTCAATAACTTCAGCTCCAACTCAATATGCTAATGAATAAATACATGTAACATTTATTAGATATATTAACTATGAAATCAAATTGATTGTCATTGCTAACATTCACTCACCGCAATATTCAGATCCTTCGTCAGATCCATTAAAGCTCTTAGCATGTCTCTTCCATAGACATTGCCACTGCCATCGTCCAAATATGTACTGTATAACATAATTTAAAGTACTGTCGAATAAATCAACAGAGAATTTTTGCATTGATATAATAATGTTTAGTATTCAAATGATTAAGAATGAGTTAAATTTGTTACCCAGATTGATTTCTAGATATCCAGTTTCTAATGTTTTTATACTTTTTAATGTCGTGGTCTTTTAAAGGACGGCCTGTGGATGACGAAGAATGTGTGTATTTTATCTTGCTTTCCCTTTCTTTTCTCCACATTTCAACACTTTCTATTGGTTGAGACGTTGTTGTGGTTGATCAGTAAGATTTGGACTCGCATGGGGAGAAATATCCTGCTGCATGGAACCTATAATGGCTTCCATGTTGGATTTTCAGTTAAATAATCTGTTTAGCATATTTTCATTCTTTTCATCAATGTAAGATCTTACAGAACATAAACTTGTATCAACATAAGACTGCATGTGCTCTTGTTGCTGTTGGAATAATTCTTCTTGCTTTTGGAGAATTGCCTGATAATGGGCTTCTTGTTTCTGCGATTCCTAGGCAATATAAATGTTAAACAAACTTGATAGAGAATTATTCATATATGAATGCATACCACATTGCATGTAATCTTGCAACAATTTGTTATGTTGTTCGAACAACTGACTTTCAAGGATCGCATGGTTTAGGGCTCTTGATTCTTCAACAAATTCTGCCTTCAACTTGCCACATAGACCGGACACATATGATATTGTATGATGTCTGTATATACCCAACATTTCTTTCATTCGATCTTTAGTTATATATCTGGAGGCACCAGAAACAAAACTAGGCCCAACTCCAGTTGAAATTCTCGATGTACCATGACTGGTCGTTTTTGCACACGGATGTTATTCTGTATTGGTTGTACTATATTATCTAATTCTCCGTTGACAATGGCATCTAATTTATTATGTTCATTGTCAGGCAGTGAAAGACTTGTGTACCACGGTGTTTGTAATTCTTCTTCCGTAGGCTGCAGCACTGCAATGACTTCGATTTGTAATCTTAACAAACTATCATAATCAATTTGTTGAATTGAACTTGTTAATAATTAAATGTGAATGTCATTCTACATTGAAAAGAAAAAATTCATACATCTTCAGTATCCAAAAATTCCTTAACATTCGATTCCTTGAGTACTATATTAGGCCTCCAATTATACATTCCTGGAATCTGCACCGTTTTGTATATACAGCGACCAAACTTTTGTCCAATCTTTGGAAACGCTTCATATATCCAATATTGCAACATAATTAAAAATAAATGTGATGTATATAATTTATTCTTTGTACAAAGAAATTATACATAATACGTTAATAATTAGAATAGGAACAAAATACCTGAAATGCAAGTGGATAGCCTTGTACTGCATACTTACATTCTGTTTGTTGGTTCTGTTGCATACTTAGTATTCTTTTCAATTGTGACTCTTTCAATGAATTTAACAAAATGAAATATGTTTTACGGCCCCATTAATACATAAGGAACTCATCAAGATGTTCAACCATGCCCAGAGTTCTATAATCAATTTGTCTTGAAATCGATTTCAACACACACTCAACCAACATAACTAATCCCAGCTTAAATTGATCTTCTTCATCTTCACACATGTGAAAAGCTTCAAAAAGCATTCTATTGCTAATTCGATTTGCGCCATTGAAGTATTGATTTTTAAGACAATCGTTATTATAATCAATTTCTATGGATGGTTCATGGCAAAGTAATCCAATAATGACGTAAAATTCTTGCATGCCAAACCTAGCAAAATGGTCATCTAACCGTACCCAAAGTTCATTATTTTTGTCACAATGTACAACTCTCATTATAAATTCGTATACCAACTTACTAGTAAATTATTCTTCTTCCCCTCTGAAAACAACTCTATAAATAAATCCATAAAAATTACTACACATCAAAGAATATTATTGATTTACATCTATGAATTCTACAAAATCTTTAAAGTATTCAGGATTTAGATACTGAATGATGGTAGTAGAAAATCATTGTTCTGGAGAGAGAACGTATTCTAAAGACTTCTATATAAATTATACAAAAATTAATATTTTTAAACAAATCTAATTATTTTTTTCACAACTTCTATACTAAACATACTATAAGTAAGTGTCAAATTATTCAAGAATTAATATTTTCATTTGATTTTACACATCTAGTATACTAAAATAAAGTACTATTAATCGTAAAATTATTTAAGAATAAATATTTTCAGGGAAATATAATTTTTTTAACACATCTTGTATACTAAAAAAACTATAATTAAAAATGTTCAAAAATTAATATTTCAAACAAATCTAATATTTTTTGTTTACACATATAGTAAAACATACTAATAGCAGGGGTGGATTTATATTAAAAAAAAAAAAAAAGGTTTCATGGTCTCCGTGACACGGAGGCACGAAGACTACTGTCTCCTAATTAATGGAGATAGTTTTTTCGACAAAATTGTATTTTCGTGCCATAAAGATATATTTTTTCAATGATATTTAACTAATTGCTAAGTAGCAGAAATCTTGAACACAAATTTTGAATTACTTACCTTTTTCGATCAAATGATCTCTTTTTTTGAGCGAATGTCGAAAAATCTTTTCGGCTAAATGTCTTTTAGAGTGAATGTGAGAATGAGACTTTAATTAAGACGTGTGGAGAGTGAGTGAACGTGACAATTAACTCTAGCAAAATGTATGGATGAGGGAGCAAATGTGAGGATAAAGAGTTAATGTGAGAAGAAGTAGCTAAAAGTGTGCATGTGACAAGTCCTAACTAATTGTGTGAAAAAGAGTGAATGTCATAAACAAATTTATTGTGTTATGATAATTGAATGTTGTTGATAGATTCTGTATATAGTGAATATATTTGCTTGTTGTATTGTGATAATTGAATCTTTTTTACACATTATGGATATATATCAATGATTCTTTACGCATCAATGTTGTGACTTCTTATGTTGCAATAATTGGAACTTTTTGACAAAATATAAATTTCTTTAATTTATTAAAGCTAACCGAGTTAATCAAAGTTTCATTATATATATAGAGAGGTGTAAAGCATATTAAAGGTGTAATTGCATTATAAGAACTCAAACCAACTCCCACATTTTGACCGTGTTTATAATGTGTCCCCATGTATGTCTTGACATTTCATAGTGTAAAGACATTTGAAATGTCGTTATCGATGTTTGTAAACCAAATAACTCGATAGTTGGCGTGCATCTATGAATTCTCAAGATTGCATTTCGTATCCTAGAGTTCTATACATTTCAGACTAGGGATGGCAATTTGAACCGTCAAAATCGAAAACTGCGGTTAACCGAACCGAATGGGTCGAAAAAACTGAACCGATGGTGCAATGGAGTGGATATGATTTTGATTTTGATGAACCAGTTTGTGACGGTGTGGGTATGGTATTTACGCCGTCGAGCCGAAACCAAACCGATTACATGCTAAAAAAAAAAGCAAAAAAAAAAAACACACAATTGAATTTATTATTGGGTTTTACACTACATTTCTATCCAACTCAAAACAAAATCCCCCCATTACATCTACTTGTCTCAGCCAGCCCACTTACCATTAGCCCATAATAATAGCATTAGTATAACAATATATAAATGCAAACCCTACTCTCCACAAATCAAAAACTCACGCACGGCTCCACTGCCTCCACGGTCCAAGTCGTCGTCGCCTCTAGGAATTTGTTACATTTGTTAGCCATTCTATTACTGTTGATCATGTAAAAATAGAGTTCGATATTTTTCTAGACAAGCCAATATTGCCAAGGATGGATGGTTTTAATTTATTGACATGGTGGAAAGCAAATTCAATAAAATATCCGACTTTACAAAAGGTTGCAAGAGATTTATTAGTCACTCCAGTATCTGCTGTGGCATCTGAGTCAGCATTTAGTACAAGTGGTAGACTTGTGAGTCTATATAGAAATAGGCTTCACCCGAAGACTCTAGAAGCTTTCATGCGTGCTTACGATTGGCTTTGGATTGATATTCATTGTAGGATTTATTGTTTTATATTTGTTATTTATACACTTCCTTTTATCGTTAATTTTTTCTATTGTGTGTAGAAAATTCTACTCCTTCATCATACTCTAGAGCTTGTGCAACGTTTAGTGAGAAGGAAGTTGACGAAGATGTACTTTTTTTATTTAAATCTTAGTTAAGACTATTTTGGAATAGGTGGTATCGTTGTCTTCTCTACTTACATTTCTTATTTATTATGTAGTAATCAAGTTTGAGTGTTGATCTATGCTAGTAAGACTTGTAGGAAAGAATGAATCAAGTAACTTGAATGCACAACAATTAAGAATGAATGAAAAGTTTAGTATTGTTATATTTATAATATTGCTTGTTAAATTTGTATTTTGCAACTGAAAATTGGGATAATGTTTGCATTTTTGTTTGGAATATTGTTTGATAATGTTTGCATTTTCGTTTGGAATATTGTATTTTTGTTTTCATTGATTTTTTATAAATTGTTTTATATCAATTTGACGAATGAACCTATAAAAAATAATTTATTTTCGTGGTTATTAATCGAATCGAATCGAGATACGAACCGAACCGATTTACGTGGTTATGGTGCGGTTATGATATGGTCAAAAAATTGGTGGAGCGATTATGATTTTGACCGAACCGACCCATAATCGAACTGTTGCCGACCCTATTTCAGATATTTCTCGATATAAAAAAAATATATTAAAAACAAAACGAATTAAACAAAAGAAAGTTACAAAATTAAATAAAGAATATATAAATATTATTTAATTAAAATTGAAATAATTAAATTTTATCATAAAGATAAAAGAATTAAAAATAATTTTGATTCAAAAAAAATTAAAATAAATAGAGAAGAGAAAATCTTTCTCCATAACAGTCTCCAATATAGAGAGAGAGTCTCCATGTTATGGAGAAGTTGTTCTCCATAACACGGAGATGATCCTCTTCATGTTATGGACAGGTTTCTCTTCATCACTCTGTTCCTTTTTTTATATATTTATTTTTGTTTATATGGAAAATATTTTTTTTCCGATTTATAATTTTTGTATTTATTTTCTCTTAATGCTAAAATTTATTTTTTCAATTTTAATTAAATATTATGTATATGTTCTTTATTTAATATTTAATATTTGTAACTTTTTCGTTTAATTTACGAATTTTTTTTGAAAATTACTATATCACCCATTTTTTCTTCATATTGTAAATAATTTTTAGTTTAATTAAAAATTCTTTTTAATTCTTTTCGTTTTGTAAGATAAATAAAACTATTTTAGTTCAAATTTTATCAATATTTATAATTTCTACTAGAGTTTTTATGTATAAAATTTTACATTGACAAAAAAAAAAGTTTGACAAATTTCTTTAATTCATTAAAGCTAACCGAATTAATCAATTTTTTCTTGCATCTCTTTTTTTTATGTTCAAGTAGGATAACCAAAGAAAGAATTAATCTTTTGTTATCATAGGTAAGAGTTTCAAAATACATAATTTATATTTTCTTTTAATTCTTTAATTTATTTTCACATACATAATCACACATATGTTCACATATTATTGAAACTAATTGAATGAACGAGTACCAAATTTTTATGCTTTACAAAAATACATGTGACGTTAACATTTATATTGAAACAATATATTTCTTGATATTTTATTCATTTCTTGACATTTAAAGTGTAGTTCTTGACATTAAATGCTTGTCAATCTGGACACTTGACATTACATTTGTATAGAACGACATTTCAACTAAAATATATTATTTCTCCACATTTCATTAGAACATTGACATTTGATGTGTAGTTCAGGATATGAAATACCCGCATTTCTCGACACTTGATATTTCGTTTGTGTAAAATGACAGTTCGACTATGAGAAGAACAAAATATAGCAATGAACACAGTACATGGTAACCTTTTGTGAAATCTAATCAATTGTCACCTAATCGTTACAATGCATGCCGGTAAAACATTTACTCTCTGTACCAACATATGAATCTCCATCAACAATATTTACAAACTATAGACAACCATGTGGAAAACGGTTACTACATCATAGTAGGTAAGGCAACACAATGAGAACAAAGATGTGAAGAAGTAAAATAGCAATCGAAGTCATTATAACCAAATGCAGTCGATAATGTTTTTCGACTGAAAAAATAGATGTTCTGGACAACGCCGATTAGTCTGAATATTTACTAATGCATAATACAAGTCCACTATAGGAAATAATAAAGTTATAAATTGTTTTCAGCATACAACCTTCCGAACATGCCACAACATATAAACCACAAGTTTGCATCCACAAAAAGTCGGACAGCCTGTCCGTTCCATGAACAAAAATATGAGAATTGCGGTGTACACACACTGCACACCCTTCTTACCTCTCTTGCGATTGGATTGTGGTGTCTTAGTATTTGCACTAGGCATCTTCAGTCTCAACGAGCAAGGTCTGCGTAGGGGGAGATCAGCAATCTTCGACGGTTCAGCACGGATGGCATCATCAATTGGGGAAGCATCGATGGGCACGCAACTGTAGGTACAGTGTTTGTAGTCTCTATTACACGACCTGGAGCAATATCAACTATCCTCTCGAATCTAACCCCAATCGTCGACATTTTGAACACATCATTGGTCTGGCAGCCAACTGCTTCGTTTGGGATGCTGTGTGTCCACTTCCGTATGTGGCGTGAAATTATGATCGTAACCATCATGGTGGGGCACATCTCCACCGCAATAGTCCTAAATCTACCGTACTCATCGGCAGCATTGTGTCCCCCAATGTTAGTAGCCACTTCATCAAGCCTACGTCGGATCACATTGACCTCATCAGTCACATGCTGCCTCAAACCATGCACATGAGTCCCCATATCATTTTCCCAACTAGCAAATCGCGCATTCATTTTCTCCCTCAACTCGACCAACTTGCACTCAAAGGCCTCTCTTTGTTCATTTAAGAGAGATATGATCTCATCCGAAGACATGGGCCTCACGGGTGCTCGGTGGCACCGATAGAAAAAGATGGACGGTCGACGATCGGGTCGCCATGGTCTTCATCTCCACCTTCAGCGGGATGCAAATCTCGGAGATGAACTCCACCTGTGTTGCCTCTCCGAGACTTTTGTCGTTGATTGTTGTTTACATTGTGCATAACTTCACTTTCTGGTGGGCAATCCTGTATTTCTGTTGACTGAGCAATGAGGCTGCCAGAGCTTGGTCTGCTTTGTCTGGTAAAGCAACCAAACCAACAATATAAGACTGCAATTCTTCTAGAGCAGTAGCACGCAACATCGCCCATAAGTGCACCTATAAGGGAAAGAAAAAATTGTCAAAATGAAATATTAGTCATTTTGAAATTATAACAGGAATTTTATATGCAAAATGCTCACATGTGTTTTCTCAAAGAAGTTTGAATATGTTCTGGACTGAGGTTGTTTTGTGGCAGTCCATCGCAACATCCTCAGAATATCGTCCCCATCTTTGTCTCGAATCGAGCTCCCAGCTCTGGGATAGCCTCGTACACCCACAACTCTATGACGAACAGAATGAAAGTTACTATATACAGAGGGACATAACATGGGATGGGGAAAATGAAATGAAAATATGGAACATGTATACCTGAATAGCAAGAGGGAAACCGTACAACGTGATAGGTATTTGGTCACAGTCGTGGACCTTTTGCTAAGTCTGCCTCTCTACCCCATCTACGAAGAAGTGATTTGACAAGAAGTTTAAAAACACACTGTCATCCATGGGTAGGCATTGAAGAAATCCAAGTCATCCACAATGGAAAGAGTTTCGGGATATATTCCCATATTTCGATCTTTGCAATTGAAGACCCCTTCAATAATCAGTGGCAACCCAAGTTTGTAATGATCATTACATTGGGTACATTTCAGGAAAACATTCTCCAGGTCAACACACGTTACCCGATCTCTACGAGTAAACAGTTTGTCCCATAGTCGAGTTTTTCCTAGGATGTTGTCCAAATTATCACCTTTCGGTACTTTACCACACTTCAACCTGGTGATTAATGCAAACTCTGGCAGTCCGAATCGTGCAAACCTATGGTTTACCTTGAACCAAACCTCGAAACTTTTGCTAAAAAACACCGATCTATTCACCATTTTATGAATTAATTGCCCAGACATCAGCTCCGATAACATGGCAACATGTTCTATGCAACTTTCCTCGAACATACGCTTTTGTTGTGCATTGAGTTTGTTGAGGATAACTGTTATGTATTTCAAGTTACTGACCTGTTAAACCTGCGTTAGGACGCGCGCTTCCTCTAGTGCTTTGAATCGGTGTGAAGAAGTCATCTATATATAGCAAAAAATACATGAAAAGTATTAGGAGAATGTAAGAACAAAAAAAAAATCTAAGAAACGACAACATGAAAAAAAAATAAAACCCAAATAACCATTGAAAATGCTTGCTATCTAATGAAATAGGTACTCATAAAGCATAGTGTGTAAGGTTAAAGTGATGGTTTAAATCCCAACTACAAAGGAATCTAGTGAGAAGAGAAATTAATTCGTCCGTTAAATAATCTATGCATGTCTATATGAGGCGAGGTTAATGGCTTTGAATTGGAGCCAACAATTTCAGCTACGTTAAAGTAATGGATAAACACGTACATGCAGCCCGTATAATATACTTTACACACATATTTGAAGGCAACCAAGAATATATTACACATACACGCCTACGGAAAATGAGGGGGCGGCCAATATTTCACATTTTTTCACACTCATTGGAGGCTGAAAAATGAGGATTACACATATACGTAAGAGAGTCCCTTTGACAGCAAAACACTGCCCGGTTGTCATTATTTTATATTGATATACATGCAGAAACAAAGCAAAATAAGAAGAAAACAAAGGTTGTTGCTGCCGGTAGCTGTTCAGGGAGAAACACAGAGCCAATATACATGCTAAGAATTGTCGGCTGCCTTTATTATCTATACATTTGCATAGAAAACCGAAGCATTGGAGGAGATATGTATACATGCACAGGAGAAATTTATTGGGCTACATACACGCACAGGAAATGAAGTATATACAGCAAATTTTGAGTTAATTAATTAATATATACACATATATAAAACATAATAACGAGAAGTCTACTAAACTCTAACTAAAATTTGCAACCATCAAAAATTAAATTCAACATTGTAAAATCAAATCAGATAAAATACACATTAAAATTACAACAGCAAACAATAAAAAAAGAAAAAGGATGTATCTATGTAAAGTTACCTTATTGAAGGTAACTAAGGAAGACGAAGCAGCTAGGGGATGAACGGAAATGTTAAAGGTGTAGCAACTCTTCACAGCGGCTCTTCACTTCCAATTAAATCAGTAAATTGTCGCCTTGTGTTTCTGGATTTCTAAGCTGAGAGGGAGGATTTCACATTTAGATGAAAATTGAATGAAGACCAAGAATAGAGTTTTATATTTTCACTTTACCCATTTTTCAATTCAAATGACCCGGCTACTTATTTAATGTGATTGACATTTGTACTTTTTGAAACAAGTAACATAGGTTATGTGTCATAATTTTATTGACAACACAATTCTTAATGATGGGACACAATTTGAATACAACTTTGGAGTTAAAAATTGCAGGCAAGGGTATTCTTGTCCAAATAATTGGAAAATGGACATTGGGAAAACTTTGGACATTTTTGCAAATTCCCACATAAAAATGGACATTTCGGGCAATTTACTCTTTTTATTTTTCGGTGGAGAACTAGTAACCAAAGTAAAAAATTGTGAAAAATTGCAGCAGAGGCCCCAAACCTTTAAAACATTAGCAGACTTTCCTCAAACATTTAATTTGTTACAACCATCATCCCAAACCTTTCAAAATGTTGCATTGGAGGTCCCTTTGGACGGTTTTCATCCAAATGTCTATTAGTTGACTAGGAATTTTGACTTTGACAATATTTTTAATATTTTTGACTTTACCCATTTTTCAATTCAAATGACCCGGCTACTTATTTAATGTGATTGACATTTGTACTTTTTGAAACAAGTAACATAGGTTATGTGTCATAATTTTATTGACAACACAATTCTTAATGATGGGACACAATTTGAATACAACTTTGGAGTTAAAAATTGCAGGCAAGGGTATTCTTGTCCAAATAATTGGAAAATGGACATTGGGAAAACTTTGGACATTTTTGCAAATTCCCACATAAAAATGGACATTTCGGGCAATTTACTCTTTTTATTTTTCGGTGGAGAACTAGTAACCAAAGTAAAAAATTGTGAAAAATTGCAGCAGAGGCCCCAAACCTTTAAAACATTAGCAGACTTTCCTCAAACATTTAATTTGTTACAACCATCATTCCAAACCTTTCAAAATGTTGCAGTGGAGGTCCCTTTGGACGGTTTTCATCCAAATGTCTATTAGTTGACTAGGAATTTTGACTTTGACAATATTTTTAATATTTTTGAAAGGGTACAATAGTAACTTCCCATTTATTACATTAAAATAAGTTAGAAATTAAATTAGAAAAAATAAGAAATAAGAAATTAATCATAAAAAAAGAAGAAGCCAATTGTCTTACTGCCATAGATTGTTTTAGGGGATAGAGATATATTTGTAACCCTAGATGACTCATTGAATTATTTTCACTACAATTTAATACAGTTGGTTGTGTTATCAATATAGAGATATAGTGGGTAAAACTAATTAACTAGAGTTATTTTCGCTCGAGAAAAGTAACTAATTAAAATTAGAAAATCGGGTCTAACATTAGGTTATTTTATTTTCAGTTTATTGAGATATTAATGAAACGATGGTTAAGCAATATCGTAAATCCCAACTCATTTAAAATCTAAAATCTTATCATTTTCACAATTGTTAGTTTAATTAATATATAATTTTCTTTTCTTTTTTTTCATTTCTAACTTCAAAAAATTTAATTGTGTATCTTTATCGTTAATTTGAAACAATTATCGTGTAATTGGAAGAAACACTCTTCAAGGGATCAATGCGGACCCGACATCCACTTTATTACTTGAGCGCACCCGTGCACTTGTGGTTGCACTTTCTTAGTGAACAGCTATCTTGAATTTGACGTGGTAAGATACGTAGACAAACGTGAATGCTTGTGAAAATATTGGTGAATAAGACAAACGCGAATGACATGTGTACAAATGTGAATAACGAGGCAGAGTTTAAAGAGGTAGACTCGATTATGACGGAGTCAAGAGGCAGAATATTATAATGCATATGTGAAAAAAAAATAAAAATGTCACCAAATTAATTTTGGTACACGTGACAGATGATTATGCTTATACAAATTATTACTTTCTAATTAATTTATTTTGATTTTGAGAGAATCATGCTAATAACGTATCATAAATCAAAGAGAAAAAGAGAACAAAAGCGAGAAACCAATGAAATTTTATGAAGAAAAATTAGAGTTACAAGGGATACAACCATCATAATGATTAGAATGATGAGAACTGTAAATGTATAATAGTCATTCATAAATTCTATAATATTTAAAACATATATAACTATATAGAAAAACGATACTTTTAAGCGAGACAAACGAGTCATAAACATAATTAGTTCTGTTAATGCTCCACGTTCATAGGTAACAACTTAACTGTTAAATAATATTGGAGCTAAAACAGGAAAAAAGAAAATCCAAACAAAAAATCACTTCAAGTAAGAAAGTTTTTATGTGAAAATTTTCTTCCTGCCAAATTACATTTCCACAGGCTACCCAACTCTGGCGAAAATGGAAATCCTTAAGGAAGTCTAACCACATGTACTCTCACGTATTTTGTGAGCTAAACTTAAAAGTAAATTAAACTTATTTTAAGTAAGCCAAACGTGCACTAGGTGACAAATCGTTAATATAAATATGTAACTTTAGGGTTGTGCAGACCATTCAGAGTTGATATAGCTGTTTCTATTTTTATCTTCAAAACATCAATCTCCTCGTTATCAGCCTGAAAAAAATGTAAAAACTATATCAAACAAGCAGCAATTAAATAATAGCTAGCTCTTATACAAATTAACAAGAAAGTCTAGGAATGCATCACCACGAGATCCAATCATGTCATTTTTCTTGTTGCAAATATGAACACAACGGAAATAGAAAGTGGATCGACCATTAGAGAATGGAAAATTCTACTTGTACATAATTATTGCACATAATGATGTCCATAATGTGATGTGGCACCTTTCAAAAATATTAAAAATGTAGTCAAAGTCAAAACTCCTAATCAACTAACAGACATTTGATGAAAACCGTCCAAAAGGGCCCCCGATGCAATGATTTGAAAGGTTTGGGGTGACGGTTGCAACAAATTAAAGGTTTGGAGAAAGTTTGCTAATATTTTAAAGATTTGGGGCCTTTGCTGCAATTTTTCCTAAATATTATTACAACAGATGGGTCAAACTTTCAAACTCTTCCTTTTGACTTCACATTAATTTCCTGATTGTCTGCTTAAGAAATCCTGCATTCTTGATCAATATAACCCATAAAAAAACACCTACTTGTTGAGAAACCCATAACCCGTTGCCTCTCTCAATTTGATCAAACATTCTCCCAGCAAAAACGCTAAAGAGATGGCAAAATCATCAGAAACAGAGCACCCTGTGAAAGCTTTTGGATGGGCTGCCAGAGACCCATCTGCTCATTTTTCTACTTTCAACTTCTCCAGAAGGTATAGATCACGATTCTTTAGTTTTTGGACTTTATTTGTGCGTTTTATTTTCTGTTATATTTTGAAGGATTTGGAGTACATTTTCAGGGTCACAGGTGAACGTGATGTGCAGGTTAAAGTGCTGTATTGTGGTGTCTGTCATTCGGATCTTCATATGGCCAAGAATGAATGGGGCTTAACTCAGTTTCCAATTGTTCCTGGGTAAGATCTCCCCTCACTATCCCACTTTATACGCACACAATTTTCATTCTAGTATTGTTTTGATTAATGATGAAGGTTGAGGAATCCAGGAGTTTCAAAGTCTGAAACCGCCTGTATGTAGCTTTAATTTCTTTTCTTGTGTTAGTCGATAAACTGAGCTGGAATTTGTATCCTGAGATGGATATCTCATGCACCAAAATGTATAAACAGCAACATTGCCTGTTAGGTTGTGATTCTGTAGATTTAAGGAAAGTAACCGATGCAACCGGGCTGTTTATTGCAGGCACGAGATCACCGGCATGGTCACAGAGGTTGGTAGCAAGGTGGAGAAATTCAAGGTCGGGGACAAAGTCGGAGTTGGAGGGATGGTTGGATCTTGTCGTGAGTGTGATCAATGTGCCAACGATCTTGAAAATTACTGTTCCAAATTTATACTCACCTACGGTGCGCGTTACACCGATGGCACTGTTACATATGGAGGTTACTCTGACAAAATTGTTGCTGACGAGCACTTTGTCATTCGCTGGCCGGAGAACTTGCCTCTTGATGCCGGTGCTCCTCTCTTGTGTGCCGGGATTACGACTTACAGCCCCTTGAAGTACTATGGACTCGACAAGCCCGGATTGAATATTGGTGTCGTTGGTCTTGGTGGGCTCGGCCATGTGGCTGTAAAATTTGCTAAGGCTTTCGGGAGTAAGGTGACGGTGATCAGTACATCTATTAATAAGAGGCAGGAAGCGACCGAACGTCTTGGTGCAGACTCATTCTTAGTCAGCCGTGATCAAGAGGCAATGGAGGTGAGATTTATATGAATAAATGTTACGACTCTAATAGCTCAAGCTTTTAGACGAGGTGGTTAAATATTGAGTTTTTGTGATGTGTTAATAGGCTGCAGTTGGGACGTTGGACAGGATCATTGATACTGTGTCTGTTTCTCATCCCCTTCTACCATTGGTAAATTTATTGAAGCCTCATTCACATCTTATCATGGTTGGTGCTGCAGAAAAGCCACTCGAGGTGCCAATGTTACCTCTGATTTTTGGTAAGAAATTCAATCAATGTTTCTCACTTGTTTTGATTGTTTGGATTTGAAATAATGGCCTAACATACGTAATGTATTAACAGGTAGAAAGTCGATAAGTGGCAGTCGAATTGGAGGATTAAAAGAGACTCAAGAAATGGTCGATTTTGCCGCAAAACACAACATATCTGCAGATGTCGAGATCATTTCCATGGATTATATCAACACTGCGATGAAGCGTCTCGAGAAATCTGATGTTAAATACCGTTTTGTCATCGATGTTGCAAATTCATTTAAGGTCGAGTAAATTATGCTTTTCATTCTTTCTTGAAGATTTATACTGTTGCGAAGAGGAAGAAGACAACACCGTCAGGGGAATTTGTGTTTCGGGACTTGATTTTGCACGACCTCTAAAATAATTGGTCTTTCTTTTTGTAAAATATTTTGTTTGTTATGAAACCATATTGTGTTGCATTGGAAATTCAGTTTTTTACAATAAACTGTTGCTGAAGAACAACGTTCTACTTCGCTTTCAACTTCTGAAACATATACATAAACATAGCCAACTGCCGCCCTGAAGTTTCGGAATAAAAATTGGTGCATAATGCCTAAAATAAGGTAAACTGACATGTCATGAAACTTCCTGGAAAGTGCACTGCTTTAGTTCCCAAGATTTCAGATTTTCTATTGAAAGGAAAACGTCTAATTTGTGGTACATGAATTAGAAGATGTTTGTATGCTCCTTGTCTTTATTAAGAATTTCCCATTATTGGCGACTGTCCTGAGAAGCACATCACAACCATCCGAATAGTGCTCACTTCAATGAGCGAGTAGGGTCAAGGGCGGACCTAGAAATTTTTTTCAGTGCAGACGATATTAATAAAAGTGAAAAAATAACAACATTATACTAAAAATGTAATAACTTATAATTTGGCGTGTCTTTTACATCCGATATTTCTGGTGTGCTTCACCTTGAACAAATGAATTAGAGGCCACAGACATTTCTAGTGCTCCAAAATATATATCCAATGGGGCTGGTCCAAAGTCCAATGCAGGAGTTGGGTTCGCCCCTGAATTGTAGGGCCGAAGGCTCTGGTTAATTTTCATTCACAATAATTATATTTTACTTAGTGTTAATTGACTAAGTACACTTTAATTTGATAATTTTACTTTAATTTGATTTTAATTCGGCAATTGCTTTTTGATTTAATATCAATTAAGGTACTTTTATGATGTGGTGTTGAAAAATGATGATCATCACACGTAATTGTTAGTTGCTAAAGTGGAATAATTACAAATTTAATGAAATAAATGAGGACCATCAATTTTTGATTGTCACGTATAGATTTCCGTCAAAAAAGGAGAAACAAATGGGGTCTTGATTAAAATTGAAGTTGATTTATAACAACAAAATTTAAACCAGAATAGTCGCATTGGTTGTGAAAATTTACCTTTATTTCCTCAGTTAGTCCATGTTTGATTGGCAAATCTTTTCCATGGATTCCATTTTCTCACTTTCAAATGTTTGATATGGTTTTTTTTACCATGGAATTTAAGTTCCATGTTTTCTTGTACTTTGGACTTTTTTAGCTTTTTAGGGAAAATCAATTCCCACCAATATGGTGGAAATTGATTTTCCTGGTTATTGTAGCATATATGTATTTTTTAAATTTTCTTTTTTTTTTTTGTTGATAAAGTTAACAAATTTTAAAAATTATTGTAAAAAAATATTTCCCTTTAATTGACAACTTTCATATAAAATAAAACAAAACGAACACCAAAAGATAGATGATTTTCTTGAATTTTTTTATTTTTTTTAAGCAATGGAAACAAATTTCATCTCCAACACCAGTAAGTCATATCCTTTTAATTGACAATTTTTATATAAAATAAAGTCAAACGAACATAAAAAACACTTTTATTTCAACATTTTTCACGTGAAAATTTGTATCAATCAAACACAATAATTTACAATTTCCAGGAAAACAAATTCTAGACAATTCAATTCCCAAGAATTCATTTTCAAATCAATTCAATTTTATCTTTTCAATTCAATTAGTGTAAAATAATAATTGCTAGTACAACTTGTGAGACCAAAGAACGAGATGTGTAACAACCAATCTCCGATATAAATAATGCAAAATTCCTTAGTGGTTTTTTTTTTTAACAGAAAAATATTAGGGTGCGTTTTGTTTATTGTTTCAAGCTATTTTCAGTTTCAGATTTGCAAAATACTAAAAATGTGTTTGGTCTAGTATTTTTGAAAATGTATTTTCAAAAATGACGGTTAAGTTTATTAGAGAAAACTCAAAATACATTTTTTGATGAGTGTTTTGGGTAAAAATTCTGAAAACAATCAAAATATGGAAAAACAAGCGTTTAAATAAAACTTCAAAAATTAAAAATTTCAAAAAATAAAAATATAAGATTCTAAAGAATAAAATTTTAAATTTTAAAAAATAAAAATAAAAATTTTGGAAAAATGAACTTTAAAATCTAAATAATAAAAATTGTGAAAAATAAAATTATAAAAAATTTTAGAAAAAAAAATCGAAGCTTTACATAATAATTCAAAAAATGATATTTAAATGGACAATGATAAAAATATTATGGGTCCACGTCAATAATTTTTATTTTTATTTTCTATATTTTGAACTCAATTCATTATTTATTTTTATTTACCTTTATAGCGAGAAAAAATATTGTAAAATTCACCAATTTTATTTTTATTAAATATTCAAATTTCATGGAATAAATGTCATAAACTATTTTTTCAAAATTTCTAACCAAACATATTTTCTAATTTTTTGTTTTGAAAAATTACATTTCAAAATGGCAAACCAAATATGTTTTTAACAATTCCAAAACAGACTTTCAAAACAGAAAATTAAAATAAACTCAAAATTGAAACACAAACCAAATGGATCCTTAATCCTTAGCATTACATAGAAATAGAGTTATTTATTTCAATATATTTTTCATGATAAACAAATACAAAAAGATAAGAATACATCAAAGAATGTATATGAGTTAGTATTCACTATCGCAGTCTTTTTTGGTAAAAATTTAAGGTATATGCATAAGATCTTCTAATTATATTCTTTTGGACAATTTCTTATGTAAAACAAATTATATTTGTCTATCGAATATATCAAATTAGATGCAAAGATCTAGCCAGCGGTGGAGGCAGGGCAACCCTGGGCTTTTAGCTCAGTGTTACCCCGAGTCCATTTAAAAAAGTTATTTTTTGAAAAAATATTTTTTCCCCTAATATATCAGTACACTAAAAAAAAATAATAAATAAAATAAAATTGTGTCCTCCCTTTCTCTACCCATGGATAAAGCGTCGTTAAAACTTTTCTTTGATGAAAAGCTAAATGAATTTTATTCATAATCTCATATTTTATTGGACCAGGACTTTTATCAAGTATTTAAGAATATATTTCATTGACCGTTCAACTTTTATTTAACTTTTAATAACATCACACAATAGAAATTAATGTGTCTTTCTATCGTACTAGCCTTTGAATGAAGTACCCTGATGCATGGTCTACGGGGAAAACAAGTGTGGATTTAATGGGGCGTGATGCCAACTTTCTCCATTGCGTGCGATGATATGAGCTACGGCCCAAAACTCTATTTAAATGCAATTGCTAATAACATGGCCTAACCCAAAAACTCAGAACCATTACATAAAGGCTTTTTTGAAGTTTGGCACTTTCAAGGTTTCTAGTCAACACGTTTCCTTTTAACCTATGAAATCCCTAGACCGTCAGATCCAATTCTAATCAATGGTTGGTAAATGGAGTATAAATAGAACCCTTGGTTGCCCCATTCAGTTAGATTTTGATCTTCAAGCGTTTGGGTTTGGTTTTCCAGGTTCTTCTCTTCACTCTTCGTGGTCTTCTTCCAAACCTTTGGTTGGAAGTTGATTCTTTTGGTTCATTTTGTGAAATATACAAACTCTGTGTTTTTGTATGTGTGTGTCGTACGATCCTTGTGGCTTCCTTTAATAAACAAAGGAATGCTTGAGGAAATACATGAAAATGACTCTTGGACTGTAGCAAATTTTAACATTGGCCTTTGACCCATTAAATGAATTAAAAAAAATTAAGTTAAAACATAATTTTACACTAAAAGAGCGATTTTACCCTTCTCTACAGACTGTTCGAAAGTTTCTCTCTAACCGAACAATCCCAAAAAAATCGATGCCACAATTGCCTGAAAAACTGACCAATCAACCACCGGCCAAAACCACCAACGTCATAGATCATTCAATCGACGGCCTGCACGTAGCACCGGCCAAACTATTCAAGTTAGTTTTCTCGCGTCAGAAGTTTATTTTTTTGTTCAAGTTTTCAATCATTATTTTTACGTTTATTCAATTTAATTAGATGAAGATGCATGAGTAGTTAGATTGTGGGTCATGATGGGGTGAAAAATGTGATTTTTTTTGGTAATTTTTGGACCTCTCCATCGTCGACAATGGCAATTTTCGGCTAAGGGAAGACGTCGACTGTTAACAGTCGGATCGGTCGGGTCGATTCGACTGTCAATAGTCCGTCCAACTGTTAACAGTCGGTTCAATGACTGTGGAACGACTCTTAACAGTCGATCCAGACTGTTCACATTCCATGGGCCGACTGTTAACAGTCGGTCCAGACTGTATAATATATATTTAATTTTTATTTTTTATTTTTATCAATTTTTATAACTAATTTAATTTTTTATTTGATTAAATAGTAATTATGTTATTTATTTATTATAATTGTCTTTTATTTATATAATTTAATAATTGAATATTATCTAAAATTAACAATTTATTTTGTTCCTTTTATTTTTGTTTTTATGAAATAATCTTTGATTTTTTTTTCAAATTTATTTAAATAATATAAATGTTCTTTAAATTTTTTAAAAATGTATTTAATTTGAAATTTTTTGTTCGTAAATGTATTTTCCAAATGATTACAAGATTAATTTGATTAAATAATAATTATGTTAATTTTATTTTTTTATAATTGCCTTTTTTTATATAATTTAATAATTGAATAGATAATGTTGTCCGAAATTAATAATTTATTTTGTTCCTTTTATTTTTCTTTTATGAAATAATCTTTGATTTTGTTCTAATTTATTTAAATAATATTTATATTCTTCATTTTTTAAAATGTATTTAATTTGAAATTTTTTTGGAAATATATTTTCCAAATGTAATATACAAGATTAATTTTCTTTATAACTAAATTATTTTAATTTTTAAATTTGTATTGAATTTATTTTGTTATTACCGTTAATGTCTTGCGTATTGTTTGGTAATTAGAATTCGGTTGCCTTGATTTTTTGAGATTATGCGTTACTTTATTATCTATTGTTCAATATTCTAACATTTGAATTTTTACATGATGGAGTATCATTTAGATGGAGAGTTGAGACAGATGACGAGGAAAGTTACTTGGAACAGTAGCTTTGAGAGTTTTACTGCGGTGTTGGAGCTGCTTGATGATCATCACGGAGATATGCTACGACAATCCTTCTTGTGGCCACTGTACCAAATGCGAGAGGTGCAGTATTCAGGACAAATTATCGATGCACTTCTATATCGGCTTCTGAGGCCAGTCGACGGGCGATTCCCTCCACTTCGACCTCGAGGGCAAGGTCGTCAATTTCTCGATGTATGAGTTTAGCTTGATCACTGGATTGAAGATTACGAGCAACGATGCAGCCATTGAGAGAAGCAATAGGCTGTATGAGACGTACTTCCTGGGACATGGGTCGATGCATCTACCCGAGTTGATGGTCGCGAATAAGGGGTGCGACCAGATGTTAGATAAATTGAAGCTTGGGCTGGTCTACATCCTCGAGAGTGTGATCAGGTGTCGTCACAAGAAGACTGTCATCGACATTTTTTCATTTGGAAGTTGTTGACGACATTGATGCGTTCAACAACTATCCATGGTGCCAGAGATGCTACTCGAGGCCCAGGGGGTTAATGCGTAAATACGATACATATAAATTGCCCTTAGCAGTGCAGGTAAATGTTTAATATAATTAAAGTTAAAGTTTTAGTATATTATATTTATGCATAATAAGTGTATGTGTTGCAAATTTGGGAGTATGAGACAGTCCCTGTACTGGGTGCCCGCTTCGCGAAGCGAGGGGAGATACGATGTCCTCAGATGCATCATTGGAGATCGTTGCGAGCGAAGGGATGTCCCACTGGGAAACAGTTATCGGCCCTACTCGACAATCTTCAGGTAAGTATTATGCATTTGTAATTTATATTATACGTAGTTTAAAATCTGTTTACATGATCGTTAACTAGTTGAAATGTCAATATGTCATCTTGAACTCATACTTAAGTTGACGCCGTCGATGGAAGAGGAGGCTCAGTGTCTTGTGCGAGATTTAGGTATTCCGCACACTCAAGACGAGGAGATGTCTGATCCGAGTTTGGACCGAGATTGGGTATGCGAATTAAATATAATTTATTAAATATCGTTACGTATATATTTATTGAATAATTTTTAATGTTATTTATGTATGAGGGCGGTCCAGCTGATCGGCGATCACCTTCGCTGAGGGTATTGCCGCCACCATTGATATCACCTCCATTGAGAGCATCATCGTCGCCATTGGCATCGCCTCCGCCGAGGGCAACGTCGCTGCCATTGGCATCGCCACAACCGAGGTTATCTCCTTCTCCCTCGTCCAGACACGTGCCCATGTATCTCCGACACACAGTGATGATTTGTATGCCCGTCTGACTGGATTTATAGTGGAGGAGGTCGGCGCGCTACGACGAGAGTTGATAGAGAGGGTCGATGATCTGGGACGAGAGTTGACAGGGAGGGTCGACGATCTGATAGGGAATGTTGACTATCTGACAGGGAGGGTCGACGATATGGGATGAGAGTTGACAGGGAGGGTTGACGATCTATCCCATGATGTTGGAATGCTACGGTCTTACGTTGTCGGCCTTCAGGATACGGTAGCGACACTTAGAGGAGATTTAGCCACTAGGCGATGGGGAGACAGAGGGGATGGTGGCAGAGATGGTGATGGAGAGGGGGGTCATCCACATTTTTGGCATAATGAGACATTAAAGTCATTCTGGTTGTCTATGGAGAGGGAGAGGGTGGCCCCGATGGGGATGGGAGAGGGGGCGACGGAGGGGGTGGCCCCGATGGGAGGAGCGAAGGAGGTGGCAACAGAGGGGGAGGCCTTGATGGGAGGGCGGAGGTGGCCCTGATGGGAGGGACGGAGGAGGTGACGATGGAGGAGGTGGCCCCGGAGGTCGAGAGGACGTCCGTCGTGGTTGAGGGTAAGAGACATGCTATTGATGAGACGGAGCAGGTGGTCGGCAAGAGGTTGAGAGTGCCGTCACAGTATGTTGTTTCCCCCTTCACGGCTGAGGCCAAGAGGAGGACGTTCATCGATGGGAAGCACTGGAACTTATTCAAGGATGTGGACAATGTCAAGTGGAAAGCGTTCGAGACAGAGTAGAAGAGAATTATCCCCGGGTAAGTATTGTATGATTTTAATAAAGCACTGTACGCTAACTCGTCTATACTTATTTTAACATTTCCCTATTTTTTCAGAGCTAGTCGCACGATAGGTAACCAAACGGTCTCGGACGTTTACAAGTGGTTCCACGATATCACCACTTTAGGAGCTTAGCTCGCCGACGATGTAAGTGAACTATTCATTTCGTGTTTTTTATGTATACGTCACTTTGTGTTTATTAAATGAATAACTCATAATTTTTTGGTGTTTTCCGATGCAGCATATTGACCTGGCCATAGACTTGCTGCGAGATCGCGCTCAAACACATCCAAAATTATTTGACGTCCATGGTCGAGTCATATTAAACACCGAGTTCCTGCGTGTCGTTACCATAGAGTAACAGTTGCTCCAACTTATAGGTAACGAGTACACGGTACCAGAATATATGCTCGAGTGGATCATAGGAATGTTGCCGAGTATCGGGGGAAAATCATGGGAGGGTTATACACATATGTACATTCCAGTGTGCATCAATAGACACTATGTTGCGCTGGAAATCATTTTTGCTGACACGACTATGTATGCGTACGACCTAGATCATTCATGTTTGACACAAGGCCAGCTGGAGCAAAACTTGGAGTCCGTAGCTGTAATTGTTCCTATGATGGCCAGACAGGCGGAGATGATTGTACAGGACAGATTGTGGATTGTTCGAAACACGACGATATCGCGACAATCCATAAGGTAAGTGTTTGAACTTTGTTGTTTTCATCTTTCAGATTTAGTTTTTTAGCTACACAGTACTGAACTGATCTATTCTTGTTCAATTGCAGCGACAACTGCGGCATATTTGCCATTAAGTACGTTGAATTGTTAAGTATAGGACATAAAGTTGATGGAATCAACCAATCGTGGATACAGCACTGGAGAAAGAAGCTAGCATGTGATTTGTTTGAATTTAATGGTGACCCGTAAATTTGTATTAAATATATGTAATATTCGAATTGTAAATTTAATTATTTTTTGTGATTATGAAATAATTGTAAATTTGTGTTCGATGTATATAACATTCACATTGAAAATGTAATTATTTTTCTGTAAGTTGATTTTTTGTTATTTTACACATATGCCAAGTATGGAACTAATTTTTTCATATGAATCATTATAAATACCATTTATCAAGAATAAATATTGAACATTGAACATTTATGAAAAAAAAATATTGAACATTGTAAAGTAAACGGAAATATTATTCATTTAACGTACCTATCTAATTGTTATTTAGGGGAATTTAACTGGTACAAAATTGTCGAGTATGCCCTATGGCTCTGTACCTGCCACACCTACACAGTCGAGGAAACTCTCCGGTAGATAGTATTCTAGATGTACTTGAACGTCTAAGACCACGCGGTTCAACTGCTGGTGGCAACAAATCATGAAACGGGAGAATGTGCTCGGGAACTTCCCACTCGGCTTCATTCGGCAGAGGAAATATAGTCTCAACATATGCTGTTTTCCAAGATTCAGTCGTGTAATACAAAGAGCATAACGTTCTCGCTGTAAAGCCTTGATACATGGCCACCGCAACTGCATGCTCACATGAAAAACTCTCCAACCGAAATCTCGTACAAGTGCATGTGTTATTAGTCAAGTCCACCATATATGCTGTATTACGTGCACATTGCACGGAGAAACGGAACTCATCTAGTGCTTTCACATTCAACTTCCTCACAACCTCTGCCGCCTTAAAGAGTTTCTCCTCTTGAGCTGGGGCCAGCACTCTAGTGCAACTCTGTGATGCCGCATGTCGGCCATAAAACCACTATTGCAGCTTATTACGAATGTTCTCAATCATTGCAAGAATTAGTAACTCTCGATCCTTCTTAAACAATGCATTGAGAGACTCCGCGTTATTCGACGTCATCATGTTGTATCGACGTCCTGAAAAGTATGACCGCGTCCAATGTTGGATCCCCATGTTCGTCAGATACTCCAACGTCGATAATGATTTACTTCCTATCTCGAACATGAACTTATTACACTCTTCAGCACTGTAAACTTCGGCTGCTCCCCTGAACAATGAAACGATGTCTTTGCCCCGATATCTAGTCTTCAAATACCTTGTATATGGTACATGTAATACTCGTGATGTGCCTCTGGAAAAACTTTAGCGAGACCGTTTATTATAGACTGTCCCCGATCGGTTACAAAGGCAAGGTCTTCGACTTTCCCACTCACTTTCCTCAGTTTCGAAAAGAACCAACGCATGGACAGATCATTCTCGCTGTCGACTATGCCGAATGCAATTGGATAAATTTGGATGTTGGCGTCTTGACATGTAGCAATAATTAATTTGTCTTGATATTTAGTTTTTAGAGTTGTACCATCAACTAGAATTACGGGTCGCGTTGCATTTTGAAAACCCCGAATACATTGTCCGAGAGCCATGAAGAAATTCTTAAAACAATTATCGCCCCTCATCTCAATAAAAAATATCGTGCCAGGATTAGTTGTCCCCATATTATGGCAATACCTGGCCAATTTAGCATAGCTCACCTCAGCCGATTCCATTAAATCTTCCAACGTACATTCTTTGGCCTTCCAGGCTTTCTGGTAGCTCATGACCACTACATACTCTCGACAGACGTCGTTAATGATGTCCGAAGGTCTGTAGATCGTTCGTGGGTCCTGATACTTGTGCATTATCTATCGACCAATAAACCATGCTCGAGCTTATCTGTGATCGTTTCGAAGAATTCTCACTTCGCAAGTATGTTCCCGTGAATGCTTGCGAATTACGAAGCACCCATTCGTGTCCATCTCAGTTGCTCTCAAACGCCAATTGCAACTATCTTCGATGCGGGCAACTGTCAACAATGACTTTTTTGATTTCTTTACCTTGAACTTAAAGTTATATTTTAATGTCAGCCGGTGCACAGTTTCCTGCAAATCTTTCTTGGTTTCAAATAGTTGCTCGACATACAAGTCCTCATCATCGGGAGCCACATGGGAAGAATTGGAGGACGGTCCACTTATTCCAACCTGTGAGCTCCCACCCAACTCATGTCTCTATCAGGATAAAGCAATCAAATTCTCATTTGTAAACGCATTTATATTATCACTGTCTTCAACTGTCGACGAAATTCTGCGCGTAACAGCGACATCACGATCAGAAGCAACTGTCTCAGGAATAACCACATCATCCGCAGGAACTATCTCCACTGTCTCCCAAAAACCTCAATCATTATTATCCGCCCTATCTGAATCTTCGCGTTCACCTTCGATAACATCCTTCTTAATTAAAGTCACACTAAGAACAATCGGAGTTCGATGCATTTTATTCAATTTTAATAGATAATTCAATTCAACATCATTAGTAACGAATATTGGTGGCATCGGAATGGATGAATCCCCATAACCGTTGAATAGATATCTCAATTGCATATCGTATTGAGATTGATCGACATTCAGCTTATTTTGCAAATCGTAGTATATTTCTGAGTATGATGTACTCTCTGTTATGGGAATTGCAATACAACCACATATGTCACTCGTCCATCTCCATTCCCACCGATTATTTTCATCCAATTCGAAATCACCGAAATAACAAACGGGGATTATCATATCTGCATGAGGAAATAGATTTAATTAACTTAATAATTATAAGAAAAAATTAATGCCAACAAAAATCAGTGCCAACAGTCGGCTGTCAATAGACAGTTGTTGGCCGTTAAACAGTCAAACAGTCAGCTGTTAAATAGCCAAACAGTCGGCTGATAAACAGTCAAACCATCGGTTGTTTAATAGCTGTAACAGCCGACTGTCTGGCTGTTTAATAGCCAAACAGTCAGCTGTGACTATTTCACTGTTTTGCGCATGAATTTTTTTCTACATAGTAATTTTTTTAAGGTTCAGGATATGTCAAATTTATGAGAATAAAGAATAGTCCCGTTTTTATTTTTGGGTGGAGTAGTAGTAACCAAAGTTAAATATTCTGGTCAAACTTTCAAATGATCACTATGAGCCAGGAATTTGATCAATCAAAGTTACATACAAATCACTATCCCCTTGTATTTCTTTAATTGATTTTCGTTTGATTACTTTAACTCTTCCTTTTGACTTCACATTTCCACGTTGTCCGCTAAAGAAATCCTGCAGTCTTGATCAATATAACCATAAAAAACACCAACTTGTCGAGAAACCCATAACCCGTTGCCTCTCTCAATTTGATCAAACATTCTCCCAGCAAAAACGCTAAAGAAATGGCAAAATCACCAGAAACAGAGCACCCTGTCAAAGCTTTTGGATGGGCTGCCAGAGACCCATCTGCTCATTTTTCTCCTTTCAACTTCTCCAGAAGGTATAGATCACGATTCTTTAGTTTTTGGGCTTTATCTGTGAATTTTATTGTTTGTTATATTTTGAAGGATTTGGTGTACTTTTTCAGGGCCACAGGTGAGCGTGATGTGCAGGTTAAAGTGCTGTATTGTGGTATCTGTCATTCGGATCTTCATATGGCCAAGAATGAATGGGGCTTAACTCAGTTTCCAATTGTTCCTGGGTAAGATCTCCGATTTTCCCCTGACTAACCCACTTTATACGCACACAATTTTCATTCTAGTATTGTTATGATTAATTATGAAGGTTGAGGAATCCAGGAGTTTCAAAGTCTGAAACTGCCTGCATGTAGCCTTAATTTCTTTTCTTGTGTTAGTCGATAAACTTAGCTGGAATTAGTATCCTGAGATGGATATCTCATGCAACAAAATGTATAAACAACAACATTGCCGGTTAGGATGTGTTTTTGTAGATTTAAGGAAAGTAACCGATGCAACCGGGCTGTTTATTGCAGGCACGAGATCACCGGCATGGTCACAGAGGTTGGTAGCAAGGTGGAGAAATTCAAGGTCGGGGACAAAGTCGGAGTTGGAGGCATGGTTGGATCGTGTCGTGAGTGTGATCAATGTGCCAACGATCTTGAGAATTACTGTTCAAAATATATACTCACATACAGTTCCCGTAACACTGATGGAACTGTTACATATGGAGGTTACTCTGACAAAATTGTTGCTGACGAGCACTTTTTTATTCGTTGGCCGGAGAACTTGCCTCTTGATGCCGGTGCTCCTCTCTTATGTGCCGGGATTACAACTTACAGCCCCTTTAAGTACTATGGACTCGACAAGCCCGGATCGAATATTGGCGTCGTTGGTCTTGGTGGGCTCGGTCATGTAGCTGTAAAATTTGCTAAGGCTTTCGGGATTAAGGTGACAGTAATCAGTACATCTATTAATAAGAAGCAGGAAGCGACTGAACGTCTTGGTGCAGACTCATTCTTAGTTAGCCATGACCAAGAGGCGATGGAGGTGAGAAATTTATATGAATAAATGTTACGACTCTAATAGCTCAAGCTCTTAGACAAGGTGGTTCAATATTGAGTTTTTTGTGATGTGTTTATAGGCTGCAGCTGGTACTTTGGACGGAATCATTGATACTGTGTCTGTTGTTCACCCCCTTCTACCATTGGTAAATTTATTGAAGCCTCATTCACATCTTATCATGGTTGGTGCTGCAGAAAAGCCACTCGAGGTGCCAATGTTACCTCTGATTTTTGGTAAGAAAATTAATCGATGTTTCTCACTTGTTTCGATGGTTTGGATTTGAAATAATGGCCTAACATACCCAATGTATTAACAGGTAGAAAGTCGATAAGTGGCAGTGGAATTGGAGGATTAAAAGAGACTCAAGAAATGGTCGACTTTGCAGCAAAAAACAACATATCTGCAGATATCGAGATCATTTCCATGGATTATATCAACACTGCGATGAAGCGTCTCGAGAAATCTGATGTTAAATACCGTTTTGTCATCGATGTTGCAAATTCATTAAAGGTCGAGTAAATTGTGCTTTTCATTCTTTCTCGAAGGTTTATATTGTTGTGAAGAAGAAGAAGAAGAAGACGACGACAACACCGTCGGGGAATTTGTGTTTCGAGACTTAATTTTGCACCACCTCTAAAATAATTGATCTTTCTTTTTATAAAACATTTTGTTTGTTGTGAATCCATATTGTGTTGCATTGGAAATTCAGTTTCTTACAATAATCTGTTGCTGAAGAACAATGGTCTACTTCGCTTTCAACTTCTGAAATATATACATAAACATAGCCAACTGCCGCCCTGAAGTTTCGGAATAAAAATTAGACAGTATTCCATGTCTAATAAGGTAAACTGACATGTCTTGAAACTTCTGGAAAGTGGACTGCTTTAGTTCCCAATATTTCAGATTTTCGGAATAAAAATTAGACAGTATTCCATGTCTAATAAGGTAAACTGACATGTCTTGAAACTTCTGGAAAGTGGACTGCTTTAGTTCCCAATATTTCAGATTTTCGGAATAAAAATTAGACAGTATTCCATGTCTAATAAGGTAAACTGACATGTCTTGAAACTTCTGGAAAGTGGACTGCTTTAGTTCCCAATATTTCAGATTTTCTATTGAAAGGAAAACGTCTAATATGTGGTACATGAATTTAGAAGATGTTTGTATGCTCCTTGTCTTTGTTGAGGATTTCCCATTATTGGCGAGTGTCCAGAGAAGCACATCACAACCTTCAGAATAGTGCTCACTTCAATATGATATTTCTGGTGTGCTTAACCTTGAACAAATGACTTGGAGGCCATAGACATTGCTAGTGCTCCAAAATATATATCCAATGAGGCTTGTCCAAAGTCCAGTGCAGGTGTTGGGTTCGCCCCTGAGTAGGGCCGAAGGCAATATTGCTGGTTAATTTTCATCCACAAGTAATTATATTTTACTTAGTGTTAATTAGTTAAGTACAATAATTTGATTTTAATTCGGTAATTGTTTTTCGATTTCATATCAATTAAGGTACTTTTATGATGCGCTGTTGAAAAATGATGATCATTGCACGTAATTGTTAGTTGCTAAGGTGGAATAATTACAAATTTAATGAAATGATAAGGACCATCAATTTTGGTTGTCATGTATAGATTTTCGTCAATTTACAAGACATAATTGGATGCAGGTACTCAATTGAAATCACATTAAGGTAGTTATTCATTGATCAAAACTGAAGTTGATTTATAATAACAAAATTTAAACCTTTATTTCCTCACTTAGTGTAAAATAATAATTTCTTGTAAAAATATTACAACCTGTGAGACCAAAGAACGAGATGTTTAACAACCAATCTCCGATATATATAATGAAAAATTCCTTAGTGTTTTTTTTTTTTAAACAGAAAAATATTAGGGTGTATTTTGTTTGTTGTTTTCAAGCTATTTTCAGTTTTCAGATTTGCAAAATACTAAAAACGTGTTTGATCTAGTATTTTTTGAAAACGTATTTTCGGAAATGATGTTAAGTTTATAACAAAAAACTCAAAACGCATTTTTTCATGAGTGTTTTCGGTAAAAATTTTGAAAACAATCAAAACATGGAAAAACAAGTGTTTAAATAAAACTTCAAAAATTAAAAATTTTAAAAAATAAAATATAAAATTCTAAAGAATAAAATTTAAAAATTAAAAATAAAAATTTTGGAAAAATAAATTTTAAAATCTAAATAATAAAAAATCTGAAAAATAAAATAAAATTTTTTTTACAAAAGTAAAAAAATTAAAAATTAAAATAAAAATAATCGAAGCTTTACATAATAATTCAAAAAATGATATTTAAATGGACATAGATAAAAATATTATGAGTCCACGTCAATATTTTTATTTTTATTTTCTATATTTTGAACTCAATTTATTATTTATTTTTATTCAACTTTATAGCGAGAAAAAATATTGTAAAATTCACCAATTTTAAAATGTGTATATTACTTGATAATGTATTAAAATAAAATTATTTTATTTTTACTAAATATTCAAATTTCAAGGAATAAATGTCATAAAATAATTTTTCAAAATTTCTAACCAAACGTGTTTTCTAGATTTTTGTTTTGAGAAATTACATTTCAAAATGGCAAACCAAATATGTTTTTAACAATTCCAAAACAGACTTTCAAAAAAGAAAATTAAAATAAACTCAAAATTGAAACACAAACCAAATGGATCCTTAATCCTTAGCATTACATAGAAATAGAAAGTTATTTATTTCAATATATTTTTCATGATAAACAAATACAAAAGGATAAGAATACATCAAAGAATGTATATGAGTTAGTATTCACTATCGCAGTCTTTTTTGGTAAAAATTTAAGCTATATGCATAAGATCTTCTAATTATATTCGTTTGGACAATTTCTTATGTAAAACAAATGATATTTGTCTACCGAATATATCAAATTAGATGTAAAGATCTATCCAGCGGTGGAGGCAGGGCAGCCCTGGGCTTTTAGCTTAGTGTTACCCCGAGTCCATTTAAAATTAAATAGCTAAAAAAAATATTTTTTCCCCTAATATATCAGTACACTAAAAAAAAATAATAATAAATAAATAAATAAAAATTGTGTCCTCCCTTTCTCTACCCATGAATAAAGCGTCGTTAAAACTTTTCTATGATGAAAAGCTAAACAATTTTATTTTTAATCTCATATTTTATTGGACCCAGGACTTTTATCAAGTATTTAATAATATATTTCATTGACCCTCCAACTTTTATTTAACTTTTAATAACATCACACAGTAGAAATTAACGTGTCTTTCTACCGTACTAGCCTTTGAATGAAGAAACCTGATGCATGGTCTACAGGGAAAACAAGTGTGGATTTAAAGGGGCGTGATGCCGACTTTCTAGTTTCTCCATTGCGGGCGATGATATGAGCTACGGCACAAAACCCTATTAAATGCAATTGCTAATAACATGGCCTGACCCAAAGACTCAGAACCATTACATAAAGGCTTCTTTGAAGTTTGGCACTTTCAAGGTTTCAACTCAACACGTTTCCTTTTAACCTATGAAAACCCTAGACCGTCAGATCCAATTCTAATCAATGGTTGGTAAATGGAGTATAAATAGAACCCTTGGTTGTGCCATTCAGTTAGATTTTGATCTTCAAGCGTTTGGGTTTGGTTTTCCAGGTTCTTCTCCTCACTCTTCGTGGTCTTCTTCCAAACCTTTGGTTGGAAGTTGATTCTTTTGGTTCATTTTGTGAAATATACACACTGTGTGTTTTTGTGTGTGTGTATGTTGTATGATCCTTGTGGCTTCCTTTAATCAACAAAGGAATGCTTTAAGCCATCTTCAACGCTGCACCAAAATTTGCACCATTTTGTACCAAATCTTACACCAAACCAAAATTCTTCTCTAACCATTACACCAAATGAATAGTGATTTATTATTTTATTCATTCTTTCGATTTTTGATAATTTATTTATTTAAAAAAATTATTTATTTATTTTATAAATATATAAATTTCTAAATCATAACTTCGTTAAATTAACAAATATATTGATTACTAAATTATTCACGTGTTTTATATATTACGTTAAATTGACAAAAATAATTGATTATATTATTAATTTATGATAAATAATTACGTTAAATTTACAAAAATAATAAACTTTAATAATATAAATTTTACTTTAAATTAAACTTTAAACTTAAACTTTACGAATTAAACTTTACGTTAAATTAACAACTATGTTAATTATTATTGATTATATTATTAAAATAATAAACTTTAATAATATAATTAACAGTGTAATTAATTATTATTATCATCATTATCATTATTATTATCATTATAAAACGAAAATGACACAAATACCCTTAACTATTATCTTGAAAAATGAAGAATAAGTGCAAAATAGACATTGCACCATTTGGTGCAAAAAATAGTATAATGAATAGTGTTGCACCAAATATGATGCAACATTATTCACTTTACACTATTTTGCACCAAAATGGTGCAAAGTTTGGTGTTGCATTGGAGCAACTTTACACCAAAAAATGGTGTAAAATAGTGCAATGGTGCAACCATTGGAGATGCCCTTAGGATCTGGGTTTAGGGTTTCTTTGACCATATCGACGGGTACAATTTTGAATCTGAGACATAGTTGTTATTCGCTTCAGTTTGATGCTTTGGAAGTATATTCTAAAAGCAATAAAAGGAAATCTGTTTTTTCTTCTGATTTTGGGTCATATTCTTGAGTTTACTGAACTTTGATTCGATTAAGGGTTCGTTTGATTGTAAAGATGGAATTTGGATGGAAAGAAAGCGAATTCCAGTGAATTGAATTATCTAGAAATTGTTTTACTGGGAATTGTCAATTATAATATTTGATTGGTATAAATTTTCACGTGAAAAATGTTAAAATAAAATTATCTTTTGATGTTAGTTTGACTTTATTTTTCATAGAAATTGTCAATTTAAAGGATATCTAAATCTACAATTGTTCTTAGAAATTAAATCCATTGCCACCAAAAAAAAAGAAAAAAAAATCTGTATTTTGGTATTCTTTTGGCTTTGTTTTACATAGAAATAAAACATTTTGTTTGTTGTGAAACCATATTGTGTTACATTGGAAATTTAGTTTTTTACAATAATCTGTTGCTGAAGAACAACGGTCTACTTGGCTTTCAACCTCTGAAATATATACATAAACATAGCCAACTGCCGCCCTAAACCTTCGGAATAAAAATTGGTGCATAATGCCTAAAATAAAGGAAACTGACGTGTCTTGAAACTTCCTGGAAAGTAAACTGCTTTAGTTCCCAATATTTCAGATTTTCTATTGAAAGGAAAACGTCTAATTTGTGGTACATGAATTTAGAAGATGTTTTTATGCTCCTTGTCTTTATTGAGAATTTCCCATTATTGGCGAGTGTCCAGAGAAGCACATCACAACCTTCAGAATAGTGCTCACTTCAATGAGGGAGTAGGTCAGGGGCGGACCTAGAAACTTTTTTTCAATGCAGGAAATATTAATAAAAGTGAAAAAATAACAACATTATAACACAAACATTATAATAAAAATGAAATAACTTATAATTGGCCCATCTTCTCCATCTGATATTTCTGGCGTGCTTCACCTTGAACAAATGAACTGGAGGCCATAGACATTTCTAGTGCTCCAAAAAGATATCCAATGGGGTCGGTCCAAAGTCCAGTGCAGGAGTAGGGTTCGCCCCTATAGGGGCCAAAAGCAATATTTCTGGTTAATTTTCATTCAGAGTAATTATATTTTACTTAGTGTTAATTGGATAAGTAAACTTTAATTTGATTTTAATTGGATAATTTTACTTTAATTTGATTTTAATTTGGTAATTGTTTTTTGATTTGATATCAATTAAGGTACTTTTATGATGCGGTGTTGAAAAATGATGATCATCGCACGTAATTGTTAGTTGCTAAGGTGAAATAATTACAAATTTAATGAAATGATAAGGACCGTCAATTTTGGTTGTCATGTATAGATTTTCGTCAATTTACAAGACATGATTGGATGCAGGTACTCGATTGAAATCACATTAAGGTAGTTATTCATTAATCAAAACTGAATTTGATTTATAACAACAAAATTTAAACCTGAACAATCACATTGGTTGTCAAAATTTACCTTTATTTCCTCACTTAGTGTAAAATAATAACTTCTTGTAAAACTATTACAACTTGTGAGACCAAAGAACGAGATGTGTAACAACCAATCTCCGATATAGATAATGCAAAAGTCCATAGTGTTTTTTTCCCTCCTTTTTGGAATAGAAAAATATTAGAGTGCGTTTTGGTTGTTGTTTCAAGCTAATTTCAATTTTCAGATTTGCAAAATACTAAAAACGTGTTGTGTCTAGTTTGAAAATGTATTTTCGAAAATGATGTTAAGTTTATAACAAAAGAACTCAAAATGCATTTTTTGATGAGTGTTTTTGGTAAAAATTATGAAAACAATCAAAATATGG
>NW_019228735.1:49235-106356 GCF_002742605.1 Olea europaea var. sylvestris
TATATATATATATATATATATATATATATATATATATATATATATATTTTCCATTGAAGAGGATATTTTATGGTTAGGATTTTATGATTTTAGACGAAGATAGTTTTTTGGCTAATAAGCTCA
The DNA here is from genome assembly GCF_002742605.1 of Olea europaea var. sylvestris. Taxonomy (NCBI): domain Eukaryota; kingdom Viridiplantae; phylum Streptophyta; class Magnoliopsida; order Lamiales; family Oleaceae; genus Olea; species Olea europaea. Next base: position 49,359 of record NW_019228735.1, read on the forward strand.
TAATTTTGGTTGTTTGTATTTCAGATGATAATTCTAGTTTTTTTCTTTTTATAATGTAATAATATTTGGACACATATTAAAACCTATTTTGAAATTTCTTATGTCAAACCAATACTTAAAAAAACATAAAAATAATATTCCATTTTTCTTATCATGAAAGAATTATAACCCTAATAATGAGTTGATTTTTTTTTTTTTTTCGCTGAAGATTATATTTTATGATTTTAGATTAAGATGTTATTTTATTATTATTAGAATTTTAGCTAAACACAAACTCTAAAAGAATCTAAAAATGTTTAAAAGAATTTATGAAAATAAATATTAATGGATAAGGTTAGAACGATATATTTTTATTTATGGCTTGTTTGATAGCCATTTAATTCCATGAAATTGGAATTCCATCAACTGCCATCACATCAGCATTTTTCTTCGATTGATGAAATTTCAATTCTCACCAATATGGTGAGAATTTGAATTCCAATGCTTTTTTTTTTTTTTGGAATAAATTCTAAAAATTATTGTAAAAAAATTTCCCTTTAATTGACAATTTCTATGTTACATAAAGTCAAATAAACACCAAAAGATAGATATTTTTTTTTTGTTTTGGCAATGGAAACAAATTTCATCCCCAATATCAGTAAATTATATCCCTTTAATTGACAATTTTCATATAAAACAAAACCAAACGAATATCAAAAAATACTTTTATTTCAATATTTTCCACGTGAAAATTATAGCAGTCAAACACAATAATTTACAATTCCCAGAAAATAATTTCTAGGTAATTCAATTCCCTGAAATTTGTTTTCTAGACAATTCAATTCCATCTTTACAATCCAACGGACCCTTAATTTCATAAATGTCTATTTAGGTAAATTTACATAAAATAAAAAATATAATATATATTTTTAAAAGTGGACGTATATATGAAAACTGTGAACGTAAGTAGCAGTACTTGAATTGAATCTTGATTTGTGGAGAAATGTTATTGTCAATTGGGAAGGAAAAATCTATTCGAATTAATTGATTTCTTCAAATGTTTAACATCGTTATTGACAAGTACGATTTTCATCAGTTGCGTGAATGTTTATGTCCTTGTTGACGAACAGATTTGAATAATGCTGTTTGAATAGCCTCAATCCTCAGAGATAAATTGTGTTTCTAGGGGTTGGCAATTTTTATCCTTTTTTAAAAAAATGCTAATTAAAATGTGATTAGCGTGCATCTATTTAAATTCCTGTCATTAAACCTATATGTGTAGTAACACTGAATGGATTTTAAATAAGTTGGACCTTGCTATATGTACAAAAAGGTATCCTGTCAGTAAGCACAGTCCAAAAACTACAGTGTATAGGGTGATTCACCCTATACAAGCAGCAAAATTCAAATGAGTTAAGGATGAATTTTTTTAAAAAGTGGGTGAAAGTGGATTATTTTTTACTTAAAAACTGTTCATCCTACTTATAAATTTAACACGCTTATTTGACAAATAATCGTGACGTTTAATTTAAGTTAATCCAACGCTCAATAACTAATGGATCTTAAGTGGTTGTAACAAACTCTCTCATGATCTTAGTAGAATACATTGTTGAATAATTTAGTTCTTTAAATTATCGGATCTTTCATGTTAAATCATCAAGAAATATAAGAATTAAAGCGGAAACATACCTGAATCAGACATGATTAATGCAATATGAATTTCGCGGTATGGTCTTCCAAATCTACACGCAGTCTCCTTTTCTTCTCTGTGATAGGATGCAATAGAGAATGAATAATAAGTTGCGTGTGATCTGGGGATCATAACCTATTTATATAGGGATGCCCTTTGACCTAATTAGGCCCATCATAGAATTAGGACTTGGGCCCGGTCTCTACACATATATAAACCCATACTTTAACTGGATACATTAAAACCCAAAATCGAAGCCTTATTAGATCACTTTAATTGGGCTCAACCGAATTCGATAGCCTATAATTTAACACACAATTATTCACACATACAAGCTCATCTTTAATTAAAAAATCCTTACAATCTCCCACTTGGGCTATATGTGTCACCTTATAATTGTGCATTAAACATAACCTTATGAGTACTCAGAATTTTGCTATCATTACCAAATGTATACCCAAACAATCCCGTCCATCAATCATATCAACATAGGATCAAAGCGACTTTCGCTATTTTCACGTAGCTAAACCCATCAATGGTCACGTATATCAATATAACCGAATGACATGGATCAAGCATGGATGTGTAGCATGGAAATTACATGTAATGTGATTTGTAACATGCCTATTTCCAACTGGTCCACCTTAATACCTTAGTGAGATCATTTTAAGCAAGTTCAGAGATAATTAACCAAATAACTTTATAACTGAAAATAACTTTAACTTTAAATCGTATCCAAAATAACAATACACGTGTCCAATATGAAAAGCAAAAATACAAACTTCCACTAAAAATAGATATCCTCAAGAGACATTACACCCATATGAGCAGTGTGCTCATGAAAGATCTTGGGTATTAATCCCTTAGTAAGCGGATCCGCAACCATGGAGTTTGTCCCAATATGCTCTATTGACACCTGCTCACTCTAAACTCTTTCTTTAACAGCAAGGAACTTGATCTCTATGTGTTTTGACTTCGTCGAGCTCCTGTTGTTATTAGAATACAGCACTGCTGATTTATTGTCACAAAATATCTTAAGTGGTCTTTCTATATTGTCCACAATACGCAGCCCAGTGACAAAATTACGCAGCCATATTCCATGATTTGATGCCTCATAACACGCTATAAACTCCACTACCATAGTGGAAGTAGCTATGAGTGTCTGCTTAGCACTCTTCTAGGAAATAGCACCTCCAGCAAGCAGGTAAATATAGCCTGAAGTGGATCTCCTACTATCTTGGCATCCCACGAAATCGGAATCAGAATAATCGATGATCTCCAACTGATCCGATCTCCTGTACGTGAGCATGTAGTCTTTTGTTCTCTGTAAATACCGCATGACCCGTTTGGTTGCTTTCCAATGATCCATTCCCGAGTTACTTAAATATCTCCCTAGCATCCCAACGATGTACGCTATATCCGGACGCGTACAAACCTGAGCATACATCAGACTCCCTATAGCTGAGGAATAAGGAATCTTCTGCATTTCTTTAATTTCCAAGTCATTTTTAGGGCACTGACTCAAGCTGAACTTGTCTCCTTTAGCCACAGGGGTGTCACATGGTTTACAATCTTGCATGTCATATCTTTTAAGTACCTTTTCGATATAGCTCTTTTGTGATAATCCAAGAATACCTCGAGAACGATCTCGGTGTATCTAAATTCCTAATACAAAAGGGGCATCACCAAGATCTTTCATCTCAAAATTCTTTGCTAGAAATCTCTTGGTTTCGCGCAATAAGCCTATATCGTTGCTGGCAAGCAATATGTCATCAACATATAAAATCAAAAAAATATACTTTCTCCCACTGAACTTGTGGTATATACAATCATCGACCAAATTCATCTCAAAACCAAATGAGATGATCACCTGATGAAACTTGTAATACCATTGACGAGATGCCTGTTTGAGTCCATAGATGGATTTCTTTAATTGACAAACCATTTGCTTTGCATCGTCCGATACAACGTTTTCTGGTTGTACCATATAAATTGTTTCATCAATGTCACCATTGAGAAACACTGTCTTAACATCCATCTGATGTAACTCAAGATCGAAATGCGCTACCAATGCCATTATAGTCCTAAAAGAGTCTTTCGAAGAAATCGGAGAAAAAGTCTCTTTATAATCGATGCCTTCTTTCTGTGTAAAGCCTTTTGCGACAAGACGAGCCTTATACCTCTCTACATCACCTTTCAAATCCCTCTTGGTCTTAAATATCCATTTGTAACCAATGGATTTCGCACCTTCAGGCAATGGAACGAGGTCCCATACGTCATTGTCCTTCATGGACTTTATCTCTTCATTCATAGCATCGAGCCACTTTTGAGCATTAGAACTTTCCATGGCTTGACGAAAGTTGATTGGATCATCTTCCACCATTCCAATGTCAACTTCATGTTCTTGAAGAAATACGATGTAATTATTCGAAACCGCACTTCTCCTCTCTCTAGTGGATCTTCTTAATGGCATTGGTTCTTGAGGGTGTAGAGTTTGTTCTTCTGGAACAATTTGTTGATCTTGAGAGGAAGGTATGACATTGTCTTGATCCAGAGTTGCTTCTTAAACAATATCAGGGATAGAAACCTAATCATTGTCAATGGCAATTGGAGGAATTTCAACATATTCCTCCTCAAAGACAAAACCTGTAACCCTTTCTCCCCCCGCAAACTCAACATCCTCAATGAACCTAGCATTTTCTGTCTCAAAAATTGCCTTAGTTGTGGGATCATAAAACTTGTAACCCCAGTACCTTTCAGAATATCCAATGAAATAGCAACTGATGGTCCTTGCGTCCAGTTTCTTTTCATTTGGCTTATAGGGCCTTGCCTCAGCTGGACACCCCCAAATATGTATATGCTTCAAACTAGGCTTATTGGCCGTCCAAAGCTCATATGGGGTTTTATCAGTGGCCTTAGTTGGAACCCTGTTGAGTATATAAGCTGCAGTCTTTAATGCTTCACCCCAGAGAGATTCTAGTAAGGTAGAATGACTAATCATACTCCTCACCATGTCCTTAAGCGTTCTGTTTCGTCTTTCAGTAACACCATTCATAGTGGGCGAACCCGGCATGGTGTACTGTGGGACGATACCGCATTCCTCTAGGAATTTAGCAAACGGTCCTGGACGCTGTTCACCTGAACCGTTATATCTGCCATAGTATTCACCTCTACGGTCAGATCTGACGCTTTTAATCCTTTTGCCGAGTTGGTTCTCAACTTCAGCTTTATAGTTTTTGAACACATCCAGTGACTGTGATTTTTCATGAATGAGATATATGTAGCCATATCTTGAAAAGTTGTCTATGAACGTTATAAAATATTGTTGACCATTCCAAGAACCCGTAGGGAATGGTCCACAAATATCCGTATGTATAAGTTCTAAGACATCCGAAGTCCTATTAGCTTGAAATCTCCTTTTATTGGTTTGTTTTCCCTTTATACAGTTGACACACAAATCATAATCTGTGAAGTCAAGTGGGTCGAGAATCCCGTCAGACACAAGTCTCTCAATTCTCCTTTTGGAGATGTGACCTAATCTCTTGTGCTACAACGAGGCAGAATTCTCGTCGTTTAGTTTTCGCTTTACACCTCAAGTACTTACATGCAAGGTTTCATTATAAGAAGCAATTGTATCAATTGAATAAAAATTATCGTAACCTGATAAAGAACCGAAACTAACCAATTTTGAATCATGAAACAAACTAAATTTTCCATTTCCAAAAGAACAAGTATAACCAAATTTGTTCAAAACAGAAAAAGAAATCAAATTCCGTCTAAAAGATGATACAATAAATGTCTCAACAAGATCCAAATAAAATATAGTCTTTAACAATAATCTAAATTTTCCTATTGCCTCTACTTCCATTCTATTGTCGTCGCTAGCATAAATGTATCTTTCACCATCACTTGGTTTTTGGCAACTCAGGCAACCCTGCATAGACATACTGATGTGAGTTGTTGCACCAGAATTTATCCACCATGTATGTCTAGGTACTGAAGTTAAATTAACCTCAGAACAAACCAAATGAAAAAGAGTACCTTTTTTTTACACGCCATGCGTGGTAATTGGTGCAATTCTTCTTCTTATGACCTACAGCTCCACAGAAGAAACAACCGCCTTCAGTTGGTTCCTTATGTTGTTTCTTTTGCGGTGCCGTACCCGCAGCTTCCTTATTAATCTTCCTTTTCTTGTTGCTTTTGTCCTTAGAGGTGGTGGCTAAATGAGCACTTTCTGTCTTCTCATGCTTCAGTCTTTCCTCTTCCTGGACACAGTGTGAGATGAGCTCATTAAGGGTCCATGAGTCCTTTTGACAGTTGTAGCTCACCTTAAATTGACTGAAATGTGCCGGAAGGGATATCAGAACCAAGTGCACCAACAAGTCTTTAGATAAATCCAACTTGAGTGCCTTTAGTTTTGAAGCAATGTGAGACATTTCCATAATGTATTCCCGAATGTTTCATTTCCCTTTATACCTCATTGAGACAAGATTTGCCAAAAGTTTACTTGTTTCAACCTTTTCATTCTTGGCAAACCTCTTCTCGAGGTCCTCAAGGAAACCCTTAGCCGTAGTCACCTTATCAGACATAGTGCCCCGGAATGCTTCTGGAATAGTACGCTTCATGACCATTAAGCTTATGCGGTTCGATAGTTCCCACCTTTCCATCTCCCTCTTGTCATCAGAGGTACTCTTATCAGTAAGTGCAGCAGGTTGATCGACCCGTAAAGCAAGGTCTAGGTCCATGACTCCGAGAACAATCATAACGTTCTCTTGCCATGCCCTGAAGTTTGTGCCATTTAACATTGGAATTGAATTGATACTAGCAGAGATATTAATAGCAGAACCTGAAATTGAATTAGAGAACATTTATTATGAATAGCTCACATGAATATCTTTATTATGCAAATAATAATAATAATCTCAAATAGTGGTAGGGCCCATCACAAGATACCAAGCACAACATCAATATCCAGTCTTTGGACAGAGATATTAACTTGTAAGCGGTACTCTTGGCGTAGTGATTAAACATTGACGATAAAACAACGTGTCAATCAATAAACCTTTCTTTGGACCGATTTATTGATCACACATTAAATCAAATAATCGTCACACGTTTATCACCACAGGTGCACGTGTATTCGGCTAAATATTGACCTTCCTTTGGGCCGACCAATATTTCCATGAATAACACATGCACAAACACTTTTTAACATTCTAAGTTAGTCAATTTTCACAAGAGAGGTTGCTTTGGCAACATGTTGCTTCAATTAACTAACTCTCGAATATTATATCTCTTAAAAGAGTCTTTAGTACCAAAATTTGAGAAAGAGAATCACCAGTTTTGCATATTTTGATTAGTTTTAAACTTTAGGGGCCTTAGGATTAATAATTCAAAACTTTAAGGGGGCAAAAATTAATTAATTCCAAACTTTAGGGGTTGAAATTAATAAACTTGAAACTTTATGGACCATAATTAATTAATTCAATACTTTAGAGAATCAATTGGAACAAATTTTAAAACTTTAGGAGCCAAAATTGACCAATTCAAAACTTTAGGGATCAAATTTTAAAAATTTGAAACTTTAGGGGTCAATTTGAATTAATTATGAACTTTGGGGGCCAATTTGAATTAATAATTAAATTTTGAGGGCTTTAATTATAAATTCAGAACTTTAATGACCCGAATTAATTAATTTTAAAACCTTAGGAACTGAATTATTAAATCCGAAACTTAAAGGCCCAAATCTCAATATAACTTAAATGTTAGGGACTGAAACCTTAATTTTATAACCCTAACCCTAATTGCAACCAGGGGCCTCAACTTATCTAATTTACAGAAGAGGCCCCCGCCCCAAAAAAAAATGATTTTTTTTTCTTTTTCGGCGTGCGCCGCCCCTTACAGATTGGAGCTTCTTGGCAGCCATGTTGGCAGCAGCGCGAAGCTGCTGCAACCTGCAGCAGCTTCGCGCTGCTGCCCGACAGTCTTTTTTTTTTTAAATATTTTCTGAATCTTTACTGAAATCTAAATTCAAAATCCATAAAATCCATAATTCGAAATTTCGAACATAACAAGAATTATACTACAAAAATTTTCAAATTTAACAAAATATATAACCAAAAATTGTTAAATCTGAAAATTTCAAAATATATTGCAAGAACCAAACTAAAATTTTTTTTGATTCTCAACTATTCAACATGAAGAGGCTCTGATACCACTTATTGAATAATTTAGTTCTTTAAATTATCGGATCTTTCATGTTAAATTATCAAGAAATATAAGAATTAAAGCGGAAGCATACTTGAATCAGACATGGTTAATGCAATATGAATTTCGCGGTATGATCTTCCAAATCTACACACAGTCTCATTTTCCTCTCTGTGATGGGATGCAGTAGAGAATGAATAATAAGTTGCGTGTGATCTGGGGACCATAACCTATTTATATAGGGATGCCCTTTGACCTAATTCGGCCCGTCATAGAATTATGACTTGGGCCCGGTCTCTACACATATATAAACCCATACTTTAATTGGATACATTAAAGTTCAAAATCGAAGCCTTATTAGATCACTTTAATTGGGCTCAATCGAATTCGATAGCCTATAATTTAACACGAAATTATTCACACATACAAGCTCATCTTTAATTAAAAAATCCTTACATACATGAGTTTTGAACTAACTTAAATTAAGGTTCAGGATATGTCAAATTTATGCGAATAAAGAATAGTCCCCTTTTTATTTTTGTGTGGAGTAGTGGTAACCAAAGTTAAATATTATTACAAGAGACGGGTCAAACTTTCAAATGATCACTATGAGCCAGGAATTTGATCAATCAAAGTTATATACAAATCACTATCCCCTTGGTATTTCTTTAATTGATTTTCGTTTGATTAGATTAACTCTTCCTTTTGACTTCACATTTCCTCATTGTCCGCTTAAGAAATCCTGCAATCTTGATCAATATAACCATAAAAAACACCAACTTGTTGAGAAACCCAAAACCCGTTGCCTCTCTCAATTTGATCAAACATTCTCCCACCAAAAAAAGCTAAAGAACTGGCAAAATCACCAAAAATAGAGCACCCTGTGAAAGCTTTTGGATGGGCTGTCAGAGACCCATCTGCTCATTTTTCTCCTTTCAACTTCTCCAGAAGGTATAGATCACGATTCTTTAGTTTTTGGGCTTTGTCTGTGCGTTTTATTGTTTGTTATATTTTGAAGGATTTGGTGTACTTTTTTCAGGGCCACAGGTGGGCGTGATGTGCAGGTTAAAGTGCTGTATTGTGGTATCTGTCATTCGGATCTTCATATGGCCAAGAATGAATGGGGCTTAACTCAGTTTCCAATTGTTCCTGGGTAAGATCTCCGATTTTCCCCTGACTATCCCACTTTATACGCACTCAATTTTCATTCTAGTATTGTTATGATTAATTATGAAGGTTGAGGAATCCAGGAGTTTCAAAGTCTGAAATTGCCTGCATGTAGCTTTAATTTCTTTTCTTGTGTTAGTTGATAAACTTAGCTGGAATTAGTATCCTGAGATGGATATCTCATCCACCAAAATGTATAAACAACAACATTGCCGGTTAGGATGCGTTTTTGTAGATTTAAGGAAAGTAACCGATGCAACCGGGCTGTTTATTGCAGGCACGAGATCACCGGCATGATCATAGAGTTTGGTAGCAAAGTGGAGAAATTCAAGGTCGGGGACAAAGTCGGAGTTGGAGGCATGGTTGGATCAATGTGCCAACGATCTTGAGAATTACTGTTCAAAATATACGCTCACATACAGTTCCCGTTACACTGATGGAACTGTTACATATGGAGGTTACTCTGACAAAATTGTTGCTGACGAGCACTTTGCTATTCGTTGGCCGGAGAACTTGCCTCTTGATGCCGGTGCTCCTCTCTTATGTGCCGGGATTACAAGTTACAGCCCCTTGAAGTACTATGGACTCGACAAGCCCGGATTGAATATTGGCGTCGTTGGTCTTGGTGGGCTCGGTCATGTAGCTGTAAAATTTGCTAAGGCTTTCGGGAGTAAGGTGACAGTGATCAGTACATCTATAAATAAGAAGCAGGAAGCGACTGAACGTCTTGGTGCAGACTCATTCTTAGTTAGCCATGATCAAGAGGCGATGGAGGTGAGAAATTTATATGAATAAATGTTACGACTCTAATAGCTCAAGCTCTTAGACAAGGTGGTTCAATATTGAGTTTTTGTGATGTGTTAAGAGGCTGCCGCTGGGACGTTGGACGGAATCATTGATACTGTGTCTGTTGCTCACCCCCTTCTACCATTGGTAAATTTATTGAAGCCTCATTCGCATCTTATCATGGTTGGTGCCGCAGAAAAGCCACTCGAGGTACCAATGTTACCTCTGATTTTTGGTAAGAAAATTCAATCGATGTTTCTCACTTGTTTCGATGGTTTGGATTTGAAATAATGACCTAACATGCCCAATGTATTAACAGGTAGAAAGTCGATAAGTGGCAGTGGAATTGGAGGAATAAAAGAGACTCAAGAAATGGTCGACTTTGCAGCAAAAAACAACATATCTGCAGATATCGAGATCATTTCCATGGATTATATCAACACTGCAATGAAGCGTCTCAAGAAATCAGATGTTAAATACCGTTTTGTCATCGATGTTGCAAATTCATTAAAGGTCGAGTAAATTGTGCTTTTCATTCTTTCTCGAAGGTTTATATTGTTGTGAAGAAGAAGAAGAAGAAGACGACGACAACACCGTCGGGGAATTTGTGTTTCGAGACTTAATTTTGCACCACCTCTAAAATAATTGATCTTTCTTTTTATAAAACATTTTGTTTGTTGTGAATCCATATTGTGTTGCATTGGAAATTCAGTTTCTTACAATAATCTGTTGCTGAAGAACAATGGTCTACTTCGCTTTCAACTTCTGAAATATATACATTAACAGAGCCAACTGCCGCCCTAAAGTTTATGAATAAAAATTGGTACATAATGCTTAGAATAAGGGAAACTGACGTGTCTTGAAACTTGAATAAGTACGCTTTAATTTGATTTTAGTTAGATAGCTTTACTTTAATTTAATTTTATCAGGTAACTGCCTTTTGATTTTGATTTCAATCAAGGTAACTTCATCAATTTCATAACTAGAAATTGATGATGCCGTGTCAAAAAATGATGATTATCACACATAATCATTAGATGCTAAGGTGAAATAGTTACGAATTTAGTGAAATGAATGAGGACCATCAATTTTTGGCTGTCATGTATAGATTTTCGTCAATTTAGAATACATGGTTGAACGGAGGTATTCATTGAAATCAAATTAAGGTAGTTATTCAATTGATTAAAAAGGAAGTTTATTTATAACAACAAAATTTAAACCTGAACAATCATATTGTTTGTAAAATAATAATTGCTTATTGTTTGGCAATTTGTTGTCAAACTACCCACTAGTTTACGATGTAACCTTGGTTTTATCTATTATCAATCGACATTGGCCATATGATTGATTTATATGTCAACACTATTATCGAGACAATCCAACCCACATCTCTATGGACCGTTAGAAGCAATCTATTTTTACTAGGTTCGTCCCACTTACTTGGAGGGCTATGGTATTAATTTGGAGCCCATTACCTTGAGTTGAGCCTTGTTTGGTCCACTAAATTAACCTAACCTAACTTACCATTTTTGGTCACTCATTTGTCTTATATTCTTCGGCCTCTCTTCGCCTCCAATATGAAGAATACTCTATCTCTCTCTGTGACTTTGATTCTTGATTTCTTCCCCTCATATAGCCTGTGTGGTTTCTTGTGGGCAATCAATTGTTCTTCATCTTGGCCAATTCTTTGTAGTATATTATAGTAACCGAAGTGGGAAAAAGAGAGGTGAAGTTGGGTGTTGTCTCAACCGAAGGTTGTGTCGATATATTGTGGAAACTGAGCCCGGTTTACCTTGCTTATTGCTGGAAGTTGACCCTACAACTGGTATTTAATGGTGTTTCTAGCTCCACAAGGTTGTCAGCTTGCCCGTCCTCCCCTGTCAGTGCCTGGCAGAGCTAAGGGGGATTCAATCCTGACTCTTTATCCCCATCTTCGCGTATCAGAGCGACTGGTCATCTCATCCGGCCAGAAATCGACCAAAACGGCTACGAGTCTCACAATTTCACAAAGGGACCGAACCTGCAATTGCCTATTCCGACCAAACGCGACCTCTGTTGGACGAACGGAGGCCGGAACCTTAACCAGCAAGTGGAGGCTCCTCCGTTGGTGAGGCGCGTGGTGGCGGCGACTGAAGGTGGGCGACGGTGCGTGGAGGACTTCTTGCGTAGTTTTTTCGTGCCATTTCACTCATTTTGATTTCCTGAACGTACTAATGTGTTTGGTTTAGTGTTTCAGGTTGTGTAGAAAAGATTGGACGATTTTGCCCCAACCTTCAATCTGCATTTGTTGCTGATTAGAATTGCTATATTTGCTGAATCTTTAGGGCAAATAGTGGTGGCCCTAAAGCAGCAAATTCGCATCTCTCCACATTACGGACTCAGATAAGTCCGCTTTGGTAAATTGGTTGAAACCTTTATATTTCTGCACTAGCAGATCATCATGTGGGGTGATCATTAGGTTTGGGGGTTGCCATTGCTTGGCAGTTATTGCTTGTGCTAGAATTAGGGTTACATGCTCTTGACTGTTTGATTGAGTGTTTGTTTTTGGGTTAAAATCAGTTTGTAATTCTTAGTGATCTAATTACTGTGAAACTAGTTATCTGCTAGACGTATCATTTGTTGCATTGTTACTTCCGCTGCTTAATTATTCCGTTAGAACTACAGTGACCTTACCCGTTCGAAAATTCCCTTTATCTAAGATCGCGAGTCTCACAAAACCCTGGGAATCTAGAATGGTGTATACTATCTGTGACCCTAGGACTACTTTGTATGGTTTAATTGTGGTTTGTGTATTCTTAAACTGTTGTGTAAAGATGACAACTCACAACTTTGATTTGGGAATTTTTAATGGAAAGGGTGACTTTGCTATTTGGCAACAAAAAATGAAGGGCGTTTTAGTCCAACAAAAAGTTTCAAAGGAAATTGAAGGCAATTTTTCAACTGATTTTTTACAAGAACAAAGAGAAGAAGCTGATGAGCTTGCTTATATCTCAATCATTTTACACTTGTCTGAGGCTATTTTAAAAAAGGTGGGTAAACTGAGAACCACTAAAGAACTTTGGAAAAAATTAGAAGACTTATATTTGCTTAAGTCTACCCCGAATAAACTTTACTTGCTCGAACGTATTTTCAATTTTAAAATGGATCCTTCAAAGGATCTTGATGACAATTTAGACGTGTTTAACAAATTGGTGAAAGATATGGTTAATTGTGATGAGACTGCGTCCGAAACTTATAATGCTATAATTTTGCTCAATGCAATTCCTGATTCCTATAAGGAAATTAAGAATGCCATTAAGTATGGTAGAGACACGTTGACACCTGAAATTGTCATAGATTTCCTTAGAAGTAAAGAAATGAAAATTAGGGCTGAAAAACACGATAAGAGGAACGGTGAGGTACATATGATGCGGGTTAGAAACTCAATTTAGGCAAAATAGTCATGATGGATATCAAACTAGTGACAAGTCAAGTGGTAATAGATGGAAAAAGAAGAGCAAATGTAGGTCTAGATCGAAATCTAGGACTAAGGCGAGAAATGTTATGGTTGTGGAAACACATGGCATTTTATAAAGGATTGTCATAAGGAGAAGGGTAAGCTAAAGGTTACGGAGAGAGATGAGGTCAATGTGTTAGCATCTACTTCCGATATAAATGGTGTTGAGGTGTATATGATTACAAGTCCCGCTGCATATACTACTGAATTAAATATAACTGCTAACTCTGGTGCATCTTTTCATGTAACGTCTGAAAAGAATTGGTTTTATAGGTTGCATGAATCTAATGTTGGACATCTTGGTGCTGTGTGATAACTTTGCTTATACTATTGCTGGAATTGGTAACATAAACGTAAAATTTGACACAAGTTTTATGTATACGTTAAAGGATGTTATATATATTCTTGAGTTGTTTAGGAATCTGATTTCAGTAGGGAGACTTGAAAATGATGACTTTACTGGTAAAATTGGAAATGGTATGCTAAAAATGATCAAGGGTGCTTTAGTTTCCATTAAGGGAATTAAGAAAAACGATATATATATATATATCATCACTGGAGAAGTGATTAGAGGTGTGAACCCCTCTATTTCCTTTGCCAAGATTGATCACACACACACATGGCATAATAGACTTGCTCACGTAGGCGTCAAGGGACTTAAGCTACTTAACGAAAAAGGTGCTTTTGGTAATAACTGTGTGTCAGATTTGTCATTTTATGATGATTGTGTGCTTGGTAAGCATCATAAAACTTCTTTCTCCACGAGTGTTAATAGAGCTAAATGCATGCTCGACTATGTGCACTCTGATCTGTGGGGTCCCGCTAGTAATCCCACATTGGGTGGGAAAAGGTGTTTCCTGTCTATTATCAATGACTACACTAGGAAAGTGTGGGTCTATCTTTTGAAAGATAAATCTCAGACCTTTAATAGTTTTAACAATTGGAAGAGACAAGTAGAAAACCAAACTGGCAAGAAAATCAAAATTTTAAGGACAGATAACGGCCTAGAATTCTACAATAAAGAATTTGATAGTATGTGTAAAGAAAGCGGCATAACTAGACATAAGACCGTTCCTTACACTCCTCAGCAAAACGGGGTAGCAGAAAGGATGAATAGGACCATACTTGATAAAGTACGCTGCATGATGATAAGTTCTAGTGTTCCCAAGTCATTTTAGGGTGAGGTTGTTATGACTGCTTGTTATTTGATTAACCTGACTCCTTCTGTTGCATTGAATGGTGACACTCCACATGAGAGATGGTCGGGTAAACTGAGTGATTACTCAATGCTTAGAACTTTTGGCTGTACAGCTTTTTCTCATCAAAGTGAGGGTAAGCTGGAACCTAGAGCTAGGAAGTGTGTCTTTCTAGGATACCCCGAGGGTGTTAAGGGTTATAGGTTATGGGATAGAAGACAAAAAGGGAGTTAAGATCATCATAAGTAGGGATGTCATGTTTAACGAAAATGAGATGCCGTGTATTAAAGGGGAAACTGAACCTAAGAGTGAAACTGAACCAGGTGAAGAGAGAGACCCGTTTAAAGTGGAGTTAGGAAAGCTCAGTACACTTGCCCCTACTACTCCTAATGAGTTGGAGATTCAGGTTTAGGAACCTGAGGTGGAGAATAGTAATGAAGTAGTGATAGAAGAGCACTTTGAGGAAGAAAATCTTTTAGCTAACTACAACTTAGTTAGGGATAGAGAAAGGAGACAAACGAGATAACCTAGAAGGTTCAGTTTTGAATCTGAATTAGCTTTCGCCCAGGCTACTTATGAAGAACTAGCTGATAAAGAGCCAAAGACCTTTGAAGAGGCAATGGGCAGTGATCAATCTAATGAATGGCTTAAGGCAATGAAAGAAGAGATGAGTTCTCTAGAAAAGAATCATAGTTGGGAACTAGTACCTAGGCCTAAAAACAAATCGATTGTTGATTGCAAATGGGTCTTTAAGGTTAAGAAAGGTACTAGTAGCTCGGAACCCTTAACGTTTAGAGCTAGGTTAGTAGCTAAAGGCTACACACAGAAGGAATGTGTTGATTATAATGAGATTTTCTCACCAGTTGTTAAGTACACCACTATTAGGGTCATGCTCGCATTGGTTGCACACTTTGACTGGGAACTTGAACAACTTGATGTAAAAACTGCTTTTTTACATGGTGAGCTTGATGAACAAATCTTCATGAATCACCAAAAGGTTTTAAGGATAAGTCAAAACCTGATTATGTGTGTTTTCTGAGAAGATCCTTGTATGGGTTAAAACAATATCCTAGACAGTGGTACAAGAGGTTTGATTCCTTTGTACTCACTATAGGGTTCCAAAGAAGTAAATTTGATCACTGCTTGTATTTTCAACACAATGAGACTAATGATAAGTATCTATTTTTGTTGCTCTATGTGGACGACATGCTTTTGATTGAATCATCCTCTAAGTGGATAAATAACATAAAAGCAAAACAAAGTGGTGAATTTGACATAAAAGACCTAGGTAAGGCTAAGAGAATCCTAGGTATGGAAATAGAAAGAGATAGGTCAAATTCCATTTTATTTTTGCATCAGTCTCCATACATATCCAAAGTGATGCGAACCCTGTAGCAATGGAAACTACGAAACCCACAACGAGATTGATGCGGAACCCAAGAATGCCAATACTATCCCGATTTTGGATCTTGAATCCCAAGAATTGAACCAAGAAACCCTAGATTAGCAAAGAACCTAAAATCCCTTGATTACAATTAAAAGAACCCACAATCCGATTATTTAGAACGTCACAAGAAATTGAATCTTGATAAGTTCCAAAATTGTTCAAAAAGAACAAGAAATTGAAAAAACAAGTTCTCTCTCTATAATATTATTCAAGCAAAAGTCAAAAATCCTTACAATGAAAAGTATTCTCCTATTTATACTAATGAGTAAAAACGTCCAAAACCCATCAAATTATGGTAATAACTTGATTTCATAAGAATTCTATCGAAACTAGAAAATTAGGCCAAAATTGGAAAATTCGCCAAATTTTTGGCTTGTGCGGTCGCATGGTTCAACAAGAAATGTCATATTGATTTTCAGTATGCAACCGTGCGGCCGCATGGTGTTTTGCCTATGCGGCCGCACAGGCTTGTTTTCAGCCTCCGGTTTCGTCGCTTGATAACATATTGATCCAAGTTGATTCAGCCTTCGACCCGAACATGAAAGTTGCTCCATTTTGAGTCCCAAACATTGTTCCATCAATGGTTTCTTAAACGAGCAATCCCATCGCTTGTTTCACTTGCTTTGCCCTTGATCGCGTCATTGGTCCGCCATCGACTATCAACGGGTCTCATCTCGTACTTGCTTTCGTCGGGCTCGACTCCTGGATCATATCATCCCTTCCCTTTTCAAAAGGATTCGTCCTCGAATCTGAACCTGCATCAAATAGAGAGAGATCAGATACATTAAAAGTAGCTGAAACATTATACTCACCAGGTAAATCCACTTTGTATGCATTGTCATTGATCCTCTCGATGATTTGAAATGGTCCATTGCCTCGTGGTTGCAATTTTGACTTCCTCTGTTCTGAAAAACGCTCTTTTCTGAAATGCACCCAGACCCAATCTCCAGGCTCAAATGTAACGCGTCTTCTTCCTTTATTTTCTTTTGATGCAATCAGATTTCCTTTCTCTTCGATCTGCATCCTGACCTTTTCATGGAGTGTTTTCACCATCTCGGCTTTTCGTCTCCCATCCAAGCTACCTCGTTCATGCGCAGGCAAAGGTAATTAAATCCATAGGTGTTAGTGGATTAAAACCATAAACAATTTCAAAAGAAGAAAACGAAGTAGTAGAATGCGTAGCTCGATTATAAGCAAACTCTATAAGCGGTAAACACTCTTCCCATGATTTCAGATTTTTATTGATCACTGTCCTAAGTAGTTGAGTCATAGTTCGATTAACTACCTCAGTTTGTCCATCTATTTTTGGGTGACAAGTTGTAGAAAATAATAACTTAGTTCCTAACTTACTCCAAAGAACACGCCAAAAATGACTCAAAAACTTCACGTCCCTATCAGACACTATACTTTTAGGTACTCCATGTAAACGTACTATTTCCCTAAAAAATAAGTCTGCAATATTAGTAGTATCGTCAGTTTGATGACATGGTATGAAGTGCGCCATCTTACTAAACCTATCGACCACTACAAATATTGAATCCCGACCCCTTTTTGTCCTAGGCAAACCTAACACAAAGTCCATAGATATGTCTACCCAAGATTCACTAGGTACAGGCAAAGGAATATACAAACCATGGGGTTGAACCTTAGACTTTGCCTTTTTACAAGTTATGCACTTTTCACATATTTGTTCTACATCATGTCGCATTTTAGGCCAATAAAAATGTTCCCCTAACATGTCTAAAGTCTTTTGAACCCCGAAATGTCCCATTAAACCACCCCCATGTGCTTTCCTTACCAATAATTCACGCAAAGAACAATTAGGAATGCACAACTTATCTTCCCTAAACAAATATCCTTCATGCCTATAGAATTTATCAAATGCACCTTTGTCAAATGAAGCATAAATACTAGAAAAATCACAATCAGATTCATACATGCCCTTAATATGTTCGAAACCAAGTAATTTAGTACTTAATGAATTTAAAAGCACGTACCTTAACTTACCTTGACCTCGCAAATGCTTTAAAGATTCATGATCGGTGTGTATCACGAATTCCTTTGGCCATAAGTAGTGCTGTTAAGTCTCCAATGCTCGAACAAGTGAATACAGCTCCTTGTCATATGTCGGATAATTCAATGCTGCCCCACTCAACTTTTCGCTAAAGTAAGCAATAGGTCTCATTTCCTACATTAACACTGCTCCTATACCTATTCCTGATGCATCACACTCAACCTCGAATGTTTTATCAAAATTTGGTAATGCCAAAACAGTTGCTTTACATAGCTTATCCTTAATTGTGTTAAATGTAATTTCTTGAGATTCTCCCCAATGGAAACCTACACTCTTCTTTACCATTTCAGTCAAAGGTGTGGTGATGGTGCTAAAATCTCTTACAAATCGCCTATAAAAACTAGCCAATCCATAAAAACTCCTAACTTCAGTTATAGTCTTAGGTGTTGGCCATTCTTTTATAGCTTTTATCTTTTCTTCATTGACTTCCACCTCGTTAGCACTAACCACAAATCCTAGGAAAAAAACTCTATCCATGCAAAATGTGCACTTTTTGAAATTAGCATACAGTTGTTCCTTTCGCAACACAACAAGCACACAATTTAAATGTTCTAAATGCTCATCTAGGTTTTTGCTATAGATTAAGATATCATCAAAATAAACTACAATAAATTTCCTAATAAAAGCACGCAAAACATGGTTCATTTAACGCACAAAAGTACTCGGTGCATTAGTGATTCCAAACGGCATAACTAACCATTCATACAATCCATACTTAGTCTTAAACGCCGTTTTCCATTCATCGCCCTCCCGCATGCGAATTTGATGATACCCACTCTTAAGATCAATCTTACTAAAAATGCAAACACCATGCAACTCATCAAGCATATCATCTAGCCTAGGTATTGGGTGACGATACTTTACCGTGATATTGTTGATAGATCGGCAATCCACGCACATTCTTCAAGTCCCGTCCTCCTTAAGCACTAGCAAAACAGGTACAGCACATGGACTCATACTCTCCCTGACATAACCTTTGCTCATCAACTCCTCCACTTGCTTTTAAAGCTCCTTCGTCTCCTCGGGATTGCTTCGGTAAGCTGGTCGATTCGGTATGACAGCTCTGGGTACAAAGTCAATCTGGTGCTTGATGCCTCTGATTGGTGGCAATCCACTTGGCATCTCCTCAGGAAACACGTCGTCGAACTCCTGCAATAAAGACTTAACCAAACTAGGAAGGGATGTGTTAGAATCCTCAAAATTGAGGAGGGACTCCTTGTACACTAACAATATAATTTGCCTATTATCGCTCATAGCCTTTTTCAACTCACTCTCTTTTGCATAAAAGTTGACCTTTGGCTTTTCTCTCTACTCAGCTGACTCTTTTTCTCTCCTCTCAACTGACTCCTTTTCTCTCTGCTCATGTGGCTTCTCTCTCTTTTCTCCACTCTCAGCCACCTCACTATTTTCTCTCTTATTGATGGTTTCACTATTGCCTCTCCTTTTTCCTGACTCTCTTATTCTCTCATCTTCCTCAATTTTCAGCTTGATTTGATCTCCATATACTTGTGCCGGTGTTAATGGCGCAAGAGTAATAGTCTTCCCATCCTTGACAAAGCTATAAAGATTCTTATATCCATCATGTGTGACCCTTCTATCATATTGTCATGGCCTTCCTAACAAGATATGACCCACATGCATAGGCAGCACATCACATACTACTTTGTCACTACAACTCCCAATTGAGAAATTAATTAAAACTCTTCTATTCACCCTAACTTCCCCACTTTCATTCAACCATTGTAACTTATAAGGCCTAGGGTATCTTAACAATGCTAGTCCTAATTTCTCAACTAAAGTTGTGCTAGCTACATTCGTGCAATTCCCACCATCAACAATCATACTACATACCTTATCATTGACGTAACAACGTGTGTGGAATATATTTTCTCGCTGCTGCTCCGAATCATCCACTTTGACTTGAGTGTTAAGAGCTCTTCTTAACACCAACGATTCCCCAACAGCAAACTCCAATTTTTCTTCTTCTTCAACGTCCTCCAATGCAGGCATGTCCTCAAACTCTCCTTCACTTTCACTCACCACCTCTCTATTATCCAACAACACCATTACCCGTTTATTTGGGCATTGAGAAGAAATGTGCCCTGACCCCAAGCATCTGAAACACTTGATGTCTCAATTCCTTGATGGTTGTGAATCTGTTTTGGGTGCTGTTTTGCTAGCACTTTCTTCTTTCCCTTTTTGCCACTCATTCCTACCTTTAGGTACAGCTTTATCACCTTTGTTGTTGTTGTTGTTGTTGTTGTTCCACCCTGACTTCCAAAATGGATTAACACTCATAGTTCCTAATGGCTGCCTAGCTACCCCTTTTCTCTTCAGTTATCTCTCTACCTTCATAGCCACATGCAACATGTCTTCCAAATCCACATAATGTTGCAACTCCACTACATTGGCAATTTCCCTATTCAACCCATTCAAAAATTGTGCCATGGTAGCCTCCCGATCCTCCACCACATTGGCCCTAATCATGAGTATTTCCATCTCCTTATGATAGTCCTCTACACTTTTTGACCCTTGATAAAGACCTTGCAGTTTTTGATGGATCTCCCGATAATAGTGGCTAGGAACAAACCTCTTTCTCATCAATGACTTCAATTCCTCTCAAGTGCTGATTGGTCTTTCCCCACTCCTACGTTGTGAAGTAATCACTTGATCCCACCATGAAATTGCATAGTCACTGAACTCCAAAACTACTAACTTCACCTTTTTCTCCTCCGAGTAGTTATAACACTCGAAGATCATTTCAACCTTCCTTTCCCACTCCAAGTATGCCTCGGGATTACTCCTTCCTTTGAATGAAGGAACTATCATTTTTATATTTCCCAAGTTTCCATCCAACTCCTCCCCGCGATCATTTCGACCCCGTCTGTCGAACCTATCACCTCTATTCCTCATCCTTCCCATCTCAACACCGTGAAATTCATCTTCATCCATGTCACTCCCATATCCATACTTCTCTCGTCTTTCCCTCCTAGGCTCTCATCTATCCGGTCCTCTGGCATTGGATACATCCACTCGATGCCCCCGACTAAGATTAGCCACCGATGTATCTAATCTATTCATCCAAGCATCCTGCTTCTCCAACCTATCTCTCACATCTCCAAATACCCTCTCAAACCTCTGCACCAAATCCTCCGATGCATTGTTATTATTGCCTTGTCGGCTTGAGTTTGATTCTGCCCTTTCTGACATCCTAACACTAAAATTTTATTTTACTGCCTCACCAAAAGTCACTCGAAAACACACAAGGGCTTTTACCCTCTATTAAGCTCACCTTTCTGCCTTTTACCACTCAGTTCTTTCAACAATTGCTTCTAGGAACAATCAATGAACTCAATCAACCAATCAATTCGTGTAGAATTCCCCAAACCGGATGTGACTCAGTAATTATAACAAAGGACTCAAAGAAAACTTTTAAAACTTGACTTGAATTGAAGGAATGGAATGATTCAATGTGTCCAAGTAATTTAGAAACGATATTGAATAATAAAAGTTGGTATTTAACGGATCAATAATATTTAACAATTTTTTTTACTGTACGGATGAACAGTACTTTTTTTTCAGATCCGAAAATCAATAATAAAACCAATAAAGAAAACGAAAACTGATTTGGGTGAAAATTGAGCCCAGAAACAGATTTTGAAGATTTTTTGTGAAACTTTTGGATCAAAGGATCAAGAAAACCTTCTGGATACAAGAACACAAGGAATTGAAAAAAATTAGAAAACAAAGGATATAACCTGATTAAATTGGAACCAAAGCTTTGATACCAACTGATGCGAACCCCATAGCAATGGAAACTACGAAACCCACAACGAGATTGATGCGGAACCCAAGAACGCCAATACTAACCCGATTTTGGATATTGAACCCCAAGAATTGAACTAAAAAACTCTAGATTAGCGAAGAACCTAAAACCCCTTGATTACAATTAAAAGAACCCACAATCCGATTATTTAGAATGCCACAAGAAATTGAATCTTGATAAGTTCCAAGATTGTTCAAGAAGAACAAGAAATTGAAAGAACAAATTCTCTCTCTATAATATTATTCAAGCAAAAGCCAAAAGTCCTTACAATGAAAAGTATTCTCCTATTTATACTAATGAGTAAAAATGTCCAAAACCCATCAAATTATGGTAATAATTTGATTTCATAAGAATTCTATTGAAACTAGGAAATTCGGCCAAAATTGGAAAATTCGCCAAATTTTTGGCTTGTGCGGCCGCATGGTGTATTTCCATGCGGTCACATGGTTCAACAAGAAATGTCATATTGATTTTTAGTATGCAACCGTGCGGCCGCATGGCTTGTTTTCAGCCTCCGGTTTCGTCGCTTGATAACAAATTGATCCAAGTTGATTCGGCCTTTGACCCGATCATGAAAGTTGCTTCATTTTGAGTCCCGAACATGGTTCCATCAATAGTTTCTTGAACGAGCAATCCCATCGCTTGTTTCACTTGCTTTGCCCTTAATCGCGTCATTAGTCCGCCATCGACTATCAACGGGTCTCGTCTTGCATTTGCCTTCGCCGGGCTCGACTCCTGGATCATATCACAAAGTATTAAAGAAATTTAATATGAGTGATTGCAAACCTGTCACGTTGCCTCTAGCTAATCATTTTGTTTTATCGAAGGAACAAGCCCCTTGCAATGAGCGTGAAGTAGAATACATGAGTAGAGTGCCTTATTCTAATGTGATTGGTTCCATAATGTATTTGATGGTTTGCACTAGACCGAATTTAGGTTTTGCTGTTAATACTCTCAATAGATACATGGCTAATCCAGGCCCTGAACATTGGAAAGCGCTAAAGTGGCTATTAAAGTACTTGAAGGGTACAAGTGACGTAGATTTAAAGTTTAGTGCTAATAAAGAAGGTATAAAATTAAAGGGTTTTGTAGATGCTGATTACGCGGGAGATAGGGATGGTAGGAAATCCACTTCATCTTACGTGTTTACCTTATCTAATTCACGTGTTAGTTGGAAATCACAGTTACAACATATTATTGCACTATCCACTACAGAATCAGAACATATTGCTACCACTGAAGCTATTAAAGAAGCTCTATGGCTTAGATGTCTTCTTCATGAACTGTGTCTTGAATGATTATGTGGTAGTGTATTCTGATAATCAGTCATCTATACATTTGTGCAAGAACTCCGTTTTTCATGAGCGCACTAAACACATTGATGTTAGACTCTACTTCATTAGAGATATAGTATCTCAAGAGGTGGTAAGACTTGAAAATGTCCACACCCACTACAATCCTTCTGATATGGGGACGAAGGTACTATCATTGGCAAAGTTTAGAAGTTGCAAGGAACTTCTAAACATTGGTATAGGTAAATGATTTCCAATTTTATTGTTTTTCTATTAGAGGTATCACTAATGGGAGACATTTTCTTTTGCAGGTCCTTTTACCCCAATGTGGAGGTTGTTAGGTAATTTGTTGTCAAACGACCCCTAGGCTATAATGTAACCTCGATTTTATCTATTATCAATCGGCCTTGGCTATATGATTGATTTATATGTCGACACTATTATCGAGACAACCCAACCCACATCTCTATGGGCCGTTAGAAGCAACCTATTTTTAATAGCGTTGCTCATGGTTCGTCCCACTTACTTGGAGGGCTATGGTATTAATTTGGAGCCCATTACCTTGAGTTGAGACTTGTTTGATCCACTAAATTAACCTAACCTAACCTAACTTACCATTTTTGGTCTCATTTGGCTTATATTCTTCGGCCTCTCTTTGCCTCCAATATGAAGAATACTCTATCTCTCTCTGTGACTTTAATTCTCGATTTCTTCTTCTCATATAAACTGTGTAGTTTCTTGTGGGCAATCAATTGTTCTTCATCTTGGCCAACTCTTTGTGAGTATATTATAGCAATCGAAGTGGGAACAAGAGAGGTGAAGTTGGGTGTTGTCTCAACCGACGGTTGTGTCGATATATTGTCGAAACTGAGCCCGATTTACCTTGGTTATTGCTGGAAGTTGAACCTACACTTATAAAACTATCACAACTTGTGCTAAAATAGAACGAGATGTATAACAACCAATCTCCGGTATTGATAATAATGCATAATTACTTAGGGTATATTTAATTACATTTATTTTTCATGGAAAATATCAGTTTTTCACCCTTATTCCTACTTGAGTGTTTGATTGCTATTTTTTTCATGGAAAATATTTTCCAAATTTTGAAAATATGTCTAATTTTCCTTGTTTTTAAGGAAAACATTTTCCTTGGGTAGAGGTGGTTTTTATTTTCCACAAAAAATGGAAAAAATTTTCTTTTCAATGTGATATTTTTCATGTCAATCAAACACATTCTTATGTTTTTTTTTTTTTTTTTATTTTAAACATAACATACTAATCACTCCACACAAATTAAGGGCCTATTTGGTACTTATTCTTAGAATCAGTTTTTTGACCGTTAGAAAGAAAAAGTGGGTCTCACCTATGAGTGAATAAGTCAAAAATGACGACCAAACATGTTAAATAACGATCAAAAAATTGATTTTTTGGCTTGAAAAACCAGAATCAATTGGGGGCTAAGGGTATTCATTTCAATATATTTTTTTATGATAAATAAATATAGAAGGATAGAAATACGTCCAAGAAGTTATATGAATTAGGTGTTCACCCTCACAGTCTTTTCAGGTAAAATTTTAAGTGTATGCATAAGAACTAATTATATTCTTTTGGACAATTTCTGATGTAAAACAAATGATATTTGTATATTGAACATATGAAATTAGATGTGTAGATCGAGCCAGGGATGGAAGGGCAAACGTGGGGTTTAGCCCAGTGTTGCCCTAAGTTCATTTAAAATTTGATAGCTAAAAATTCAGTCAAAATTATAGGGAAAAAAGTTTTTGAAGATTGTATTTTAAAAATCAAGTTCGGCATATTCAAATATCATGTCATACTTCACTTTTTAATATTATTTATATTATTATTAAACACTATCTCTCTATCTACGTTCTCTCTTCTCTCTATTGATCTTCTTTCTCTCTCTCTAAATACCACAATTCGACAAAATAAATTGGGGGCCTACTATACACATATCGGTGGAATCGATGGGCATTGCTATGCGCAACGAAGATCAACCAAATCCCCGTTCGCTCTCTTTCTCTCTCTCTCTAAAAAAAAAAAATTGTAAAAAAAAATAAATAGAAAATAAATAAATCTCCCCTGGAGAATAAGAATATTTCGATATCAAACCAATTCTCTGTTAATTCTCATTTAGTAAAGCTTCGGGTGAATTTTAGTCTTCAATTTTCAAATATTTATTATTTTTTTCTGGGGAATGTCCCTTGTCCAGGGTCACATGGGTCCTGGACAGACCCTATAGGTAGAATAGGCCCCCCACTTATAGGTGGGCGCCATTTAAGTCATGCACCCCCTCCCTTTACGTCTTTCAATTGGTAGAGTTCAGTCAAAACTCTTACTTCAGTCTCTTAATTTTGAATTTCAGCGTGATTGTATCAAGTCCTATCGCTAGTTTTTGAGTTCTTGAACTTGCCTCATCAAGTACTCTTGAATTTTTCTGTTGATAAACAAATAGTTTGGTGTAAAATCCCAACTTTTTCTTTCTTTTAAACTCAGACTCTTGATCCGATTTCAGCTTTTTCTCCTACTCTTTGTGGAAAACAAATTCTAATTTTAAGGGTACTAGTTCATAGGTCGCAAGTCATTGTGCATAGGAAAAAGTGATTTGCTGCATCCATTTAGATGTAAGGGGAACTTTGCTATCCATTTAGACATTGGTCAAAAAATGTAAAAAAAAATTATTTTTCTTGATCAGCTGACGCCAAATTGGAAGGACTCCATCCATTTAGACTTTTAGATGCAAGCATTTGAAGGGTTTGTGATGATGGTGCAATAAATGAAAGATTAGGAAAAACCTACTACATTTTGAAATGTTTAGATGTGTAGCTGCAATTATCCCTTATTTTAATAAGAGGATATACGATCAAAAATAAATCTATAAAAACATGAATTTTCAAAAAATTGGCTGAAAGCTCTTAGAGCATTTTTAAGAGATTTTTTTTATTTATAAAGAGTATTTTATACATTATAGAGAGTATCTATAAATTTAGAGAGTAAAAATTTTATATATTCTAACAATGCTCTCTATTTTTACTCTTCATTTTGCTATTCTCAAAAAATAATTATCGATTTATTTTCATATTTTATTTAACATAAGTTTTTATATGTCAATAACCAATCAATCTAAGTATTGGAATATGTAATTTATTAAATGCAATTATTGTACAATAAAAATAGAAAGTGGATTTAATTTTTTAAATTTAGAGGGCCAAACTTACTCTATTTAAAAAAATTAAAATATATAGTCTCTTGGAAGTTACTTTTAATTATTGGAAGAGACTTTTAAATATAAGACGTTATCTTAAGTCAATCCTTAAATATTATACTCCAAAAAACTCTCCAAATTATTATTTCAATTTAAATTTGGAGAAAAATACTATAATAATTTAAAGGAAAGTTAAGGAAAATAAAAGACAGGTAAAAACAATAAGGACGTGTTTTATTGAAAGTATGGATTTTCATAAAACTTGTTTGTATGAAAATTATTTATTAAATGTGTTTAATTTGTTTAATTTTCGACGTGTTTTATTGAAAGTATGGATTTTCATAAAACTTGTTTGTATGAAAATTATTTATTAAATGTGTTTAATTTGTTTAATTTTCGACGTGTTTTATTGAAAGTATGGATTTTCATAAAACTTGTTTGTATGAAAATTATTTATTAAATGTGTTTAATTTGTTTAATTTTCGATCTAGAAAATATAATACTTGTCTATTTTTTATTAGTGAATAAATGAGAAAAAGGGGATAGATAAAGGGAGAGTATAAATTGCCCCTTACTTACATTAAAAATGATTCTAGTGCATAGGTAAAAATGATTTGTTGCATTGTTGACCTTGTTTAGGGTGCTGTGCACAACAGATATTAGGACCACTAAAATCTAGGCGAGCAAATTTTGACACGTTTTAATCGAAAATGGGGTTCGAAAGAATAACGGTGCATGAACATGGGAGATATTCTAAGACAATAAACAAAAATGTTCGGACATCAACCACAAATTCATGGGTGATTGCACATTAAAGATCAATCACAAGCAATTCAACTAAAACCATATAATCTAATTTTAAAGCAAGCTAGAATATAAACGAGAGAAAAGGCAAACTATAATTTTCTTTGTGTAAAGAGTTGCATTAGATTCAAAGAGTTACAATGTTTAATATTTATAGTGATACAACAGTGATCTTAGCCGTTGGATTAAGCATATGTGGCTGCATTCAACCCTCTGGGATGTCTCATCATGGCTATCCCATCGTCCACTAGCCATATGGTGTCCTCAAGTGTGTGGGGAAAGAGGAGTCGCCCTTTAGAGTGCGTCAGCATATTTAATTAATTAGGTTGACAAATTTTGATTTAATTGGGCTGTAGATGGCCACATTAATCACTCACCATATACTATGATCTTTTTGTGAACTACTACTAATCCAAAGCCCTTGGATGAGGGAGTTCAGAATGAAGGGCCTCGGTTGTAGAGGACTTCGACGGTAGAGTGGGCTTCACTCGTCTGAATTTGGCCAATCATTGACTTTTCTATTGATTGGTGCCTCCATTTGGTGGACACGTGTGCTTGGAAAAGAGTCTCAATGGCGAGGCGAAACCGCATC
The DNA here is from genome assembly GCF_002742605.1 of Olea europaea var. sylvestris. NCBI lineage: Eukaryota > Viridiplantae > Streptophyta > Magnoliopsida > Lamiales > Oleaceae > Olea > Olea europaea. Next base: position 77,141 of record NW_019228735.1, read on the forward strand.
CATTTAGATGTAAGGGAAATTTTGTTATCCATTTAGACATTCGTAAAAAAAATGTCAGAAAATTTATTTTTCTTGGTCAACCGACGACAATTTGGAAGGATTTCATCCACTTAGACTTTAGATACACACATTTGAAAGGTTTAGGATGACAGATGCAACAAATAAAATATTAGAAAAAATCCTACAACATTTTGAAAATAAGTCTATAAAAACATGAATTTTCAAAAAAGGGCTGAAAGTGCTTAGAGCATTTCCAAAGAATTTTTATTTAATAAGAGCATCATATATATTATAAAGAATCTATAAGGGTCCGTTTGATTGCGAAGATAGAATTTGGGTGGAAAGAAAATGAATTCCAGTGAATTGAATTGTCCAGAAATTATTTTCCTGAGAATTGTAAATTATTGTGTTTGATTGATATAATTTTTCATGTGAAATTCGTTGAAATAAAAGTATTTTTGGTATTCGTTTGGCTTTATTTTATATGAAAATTGTCAATTAAAGTGATAAATTTTACTGATATTGGAGATGAAATTTGTTTCCATTGCAAAAAAAAAAATAAAAATCAATCAATCAAGAAAATCATCTATCTTTTAGTGTTCGTTTGACTTTGTTTTACATAAAATTTTCAATTAAAGGAAAATATTTTTTTTTACAATAATTCTTAAAATTTGTTTCTATTGCCATAAAAAAAAAAGGAAAAAAAATTACTCTACAATACTTCCAATTCCACAAAATCCAAGAAAAGAGGCGCGTGAGTGGAGGAATAAGAATAAACTTTGCCAAGAAAATAAATGCTATCAAACAATGCAAAAGTGGAAGTTGGAAAATCAATTCCTAATTCCATGAAAAAAATGGTTAATCAATCAGGGCCTAAATATATAGAGTAAAGAATGTTATGTATTTCAACTATGCTCTTTATTTTCACTCTTCATTTTACTTTTCTAAGAAAAATATTTATCGATTTCTTATCATATTTAATTTAACATAATCTTTTGTATGTCAACGATCAATTAATTTAAATATATTTTGAATAATTTAAGAAGTAAAATATTGAAATATATAACTTATTAAAGCAATCATTGTACAATAAAAATAGAGAGTGAGCTTGTCCATTTAAATTAGGAGAGTCAAACCCACTCTATTTTAAAAATTTTAAATATAGGAACTTACTTTTAAATATAGAGTATTTTTAAGAGACTTTCTACACTACCATAAAAGAGAGAATGAGGATTTACTGTTCATTTTTGTCACACTCGTTTTCACACTTAATCGATTTAGGAACTAGTTTGGCAACAGGAAAAATTCTATTTAAAAATACTGTAGGAATTTTGTCACACACCATTGTCTACTGCAATATTTCTCCTTTGCTTTGAATCTGACACACCATGTTCTTTCTCTTAATTCTTACGCTATTAACTATCAACAATATCTTATATATTTAAATTTTTAAAATTATATTAATAAACAAATTTATTGTAAAAAAAAAAACATATTCACTCCGTGCATGAAGAAAAAAATTTACGTCATACCACATAAATTTTCTTGAGCAAAATGATGTATTGAGAAAATTGTTGCGAAAAAATAATAAATAGTAATAAAATAATTGATTTTTTTTTAAAGAAAAATGACTTATACGCATTTTTTAACACATACATTTAATCCGTTTAACTATTTTCGATATTCATTTAGATCATTCGATGTGTCTATGATATAGTTCTCGAAATGAGTTTCGAGAGAATGTAAAACATCTATCGTTTCGACTATCGTACAATCGTCAATGAATTTTTAAAGTTAGCTTCTTATCGAAAATTTCGAAATATAGTTTGAAAATGCATATTTTGACGTCCTGTAACATTTGCTACAATTAGCTGTTTCACGCAATGTTAACGATATGCAATACTATGCCACGAGTACTTCAAAATTATATTAAGAATGTAATATTTCGATTTCGTTTGATATCCCGTAATGAGTTTGAAAATGAATATAAAAACATAAGTTAAAAAAAAAATACCAAACATTTAGCAAACCTCCGTATGCAATTTTTTTTTTACTTTTATTTGTAGTACTTTTTTTTTATTAATATTTAATTTAAAAAAATTAAATATATCTAAATATTTATTTAAAAATGTTGAAGTTAATATTTTTTTACCTATAAGTAATTTTTACAATTATAATTTTTTATTACTTTTAAATAACTTGAAGTGATTTTTTTTACTTATAAGTAACTTTTTACATTCTTGATAGTTTAATCTTTTTATTAATATTTAATTTTAAAAACTAAATATATCTAAATATTTATACTTAAAAATTTTTAAGTTCACATTTTTTTTTATATAAGTAACTTTTGCAATTATAAGAGAATGAGGGATTAATATTTTTTTTACCTATAAGTAGTTTTTACAATTATAAATTTTTTTAATTTTAAATAATTTGAAGTGAATTTTTTACTTATAAGTAATTTTTTATCTTTTAGATAGTGTAATCTATTCTCTTACTTTTAAATAACTTAACCGGTTTGGGAACTGGTTTGGCAACAGAAAAAATTCTATTCAAAAATACTATAGAAATTTTGTCACATGCCATTTGAGTACAATGTCACGTCCACTGCAATACTTCTCCCTTACTTTGAATCTAACACACCATGCTCTTTTTCCTAATTCTCATGTTATTAATTATTAACCATATCCCATTTATTCAAATTTTTAAAATTATATTAATAAAAAATTATTGTAAATAAAATGTAAAAAAAAAAATATATTCATTCTGGTCATGGAGAAAAAAATTTACGTCATACCACATAAATTTTCTTGAGCAAAATGATGTATTAAGAAAATTGTTGCGAAAAAATAATAAATAGTAATAAAATAATTGATTTTTTTTTTAAGAAAAACGACTTACATGCATTTTTTTAACACATACGTTTAATATCCGTTTAACTATTTTCGATATTCATTTAGATCATTCGATGTATTTATGATATAGTTCTCGAAATGAGTTTCGAGAGAATATAAAATATTTATCGATTCGACTATCGTACAATCGTCGATAAATTTTTAAAGTTAGATTGTTATTGAAAATTTCGAAATATAGTTTGAAAATGTCTATATATATATATGCACTCCGTGCACGGAACATAATTTTTTCCCTATTTGATTTTTTTAAAAATATATAATTTTTTTAACTTCTTTTATCTTTATGTATGTTTTAAATATATCTATTCAAATACTGCTTTTCTCTCCATGAAAGGAGGAATTTTCTTTATTTTAAATTTTTTCAACTTACATTTTTTCTATTTATAAAAGAATTTTGATTTTTTTTAATTCTTTTCCTTTCATTTATGATTGAAATTAATACTTTCTATCACTGCTTTTCTCTCCGTGAAAAGAGATTTTTTTTAAAAAAATATTTTCAATTTATAAAAAATTTTCATCTTTTTTTATTTGTGAATTGGTAGATTAAAATTATTTCAATTTAAATTTTTTCTATTTATTATAGGATTCCCCCCCCCCCCTCTTTTTGGTGGATTGGTGGAAATTATTGCTTTTGCTCGCACAACATTAGACTGTTCATTTTTGTCTCGTACATTTTCACATTTTCACTGGTTTGAAATGGGTTTGATCAAAATGGTTTGTCTTACACTTAGGGGTGGGCGCGAGTCGGTTCGGTTCGGTTCTCTTTAGAAGCGAACCGAACCGAACTTTTCGGGTATCTAGTAAATGGAACCGTCGGGTCCAAATATAATTATGGAACCGTCGGGTCCAAATATAATTATGGAACCGTCGGGTCCAAATATAATTATGGAACCGTCGGGTCCAAATATAATTATGGAACCGTCGGGTCCAAATATAATTATGGAACCGTCGGGTCCAAATATAATTATGGAACCGTCGGGTCCAAATATAATTATGGAACCGTCGGGTCCAAATATAATTATGGAACCGTCGGGTCCAAATATAATTATGGAACCGTTCGGGTTCGGTTCCATTCGGTTCGGTTCCGTTCGGTTCTGTACTATAATTAAATTTTTTAACATTTATAACAACGTTATATAAATACGACTAATGATACATTCAATAGTTTTGGAATGTCAGAGATTAGTAAACTATCTTGTTCAAATGATCGCTACGATCAAAGCTTCAGTCGGGGAAAGTCACGGCTTCGATCGGAGGTCAGAGTGTCGGCCGACGATTGTATAGGCTTTGGAATATTAGATAGGCTGCGAGAGTGAGTGCGAGAGTCGAGACAATGTTATACACTTTATTGTAGGTGCTTAGGGTTATTTAGTGGATTTGATTTGTTTGGCTAAGAAATGAAACAATAAAATGGGTAATTGGGCCAAAAATTAAAAAATTAGAAATGAAACAAATTATTGGGCCAAAAATTTGGATTTAGAAATCATTAATTTGTTAATTTGTTTAGAAAAAATTAAAATTAAAATAATTTGATTTACTCAATATAAAAAAAAATTAGAAAGATTCGGTTCTTATTCGGTTCTTCGGTTCTTGGTCTAGAACCGAGAACCGAACCGTACCCGTCGGTTCTCAATTCAGATACCCGTTCGGGTATTTAATTTGACAAGAACCGTCGGGTTCGGATCGGTTCGGTTCGGGTTCGGTTCGGTCGGTTCGGTTCGGGAGATTTGCCCAGCCCTACTTACACTACTTTTATTTTCTCTTTTCTTTCTTCTAAAAGGGGCAATCCTTGTATTACTTATCATTTTTGTAGCACTCGATTTTACACATTGTTCCAAAACTGGTTTTCTTACTATTCAACCCTTTTATCTTGCACTTTCATCCATTTTGTTTTAGCAACTGTTCACAAATTTCTCCCATATGAAGTTACTTTTTACTTTCTTTCTCTCTCTCATTTCACACGTATTTTGGGTTAGCTCCTCTCACCACAATCAAATCGAACTGAGGAAGAAAAAAGGTAAAATCCAAAACACACACGCTTGTCTCATATTGAACTTCCTTTTTCATTCCATTTTCAGAATCTATTTAATTTGATAACTGTCATTTGGGTAGTGTTCTATGTTGAGCAACGCATTTCCCTTCGAAATAGAAATTCTAATTTTTCCAATCTTCCAATTTTTTCAATATTTTCTTCGATAAAATATTTATTTTGTAGTTCTCCTTCTTGTACGTTCTTTTATATTCGTTTTCTTCTCTACGATGCTCCCAGGTGAAAATATTTTTTTATTTTTTATTTTTAGTTTTGAAGTAATAACAATCATGGTAATTTTGAATGATTTCTTGAATTTTGTGAATTTGTTGCTTTTTTTATTGTTATTTTACATTGAATAACACAGATCACTTCAAAATAGAAATTCCAAATTTTTCAATGTTTTCTTCAATAAAATATATTTGTTTGACTGTTCTTCTTCTTATAGGTTCTTTTATTTTTGTTCTCCTCTCTATGACATTCCCAGGTAAAAACTTTTTTTTCTTGTTTTTAATTTTGTTGTAACAGTAATCATGTTAATTTTGAATGATTTTTTAAGTTTTGTGAGTTTGTTGCCTTCTTTTGTTAGTGATGACGTGTCACTTGAGGGACTAGAGCAAGAGTTTGAAGATTGAAAAATTCATGTTGTAAGTAGAGTCATCATTTTTGTGGATCATAATATAATATATCATATCAATCATACACTACCTTAAAAGAGAGAACGAGGCAGTTACTGCACTTGTACTTTTAAATTAATTTTATTTTAGTTATAATTTGTAATAAATATTGAATTATTTGTTTACAGCAAGTTGTGACGACTACGGTTTTGAAAGTGCAGTTAAACTGCGAGGGATGCATACAAAAAATTTACAAATTTATGACCAAACCAAAGGGTGAGTAGCCACCGTGTTATGTTTATTGAAATTGAAGTGTTTAATTGAGACATTGACAACGTTATTGTGTATTAGAATGTGTAAATAGACAGATATAAGGATTTAATAAAAATGAATGAAGTAATTAACATGAAAATTCTAGCCGATTCTCTAAATAAATAAAGGAGGATTTAATGTTTTGCTAATCCAGACGATTAGCTTTTGCAATCAAATTTGGGTTAAATTGACTGCTTTCATAAAAATAATAAAATAATACTTTTAAGATATGTATTCGTTTGCAAATTCTTGATTCTTTTTCACAGTGTATAGTTTTGTTGGCATTAGGTACACGTTTGATTTACTTCCAATCTCAAATTTTGTGATTTTCTGCGAAACTGCATTTCTTGAACCTTGCAGGAAAATGAGGTTATCAGTATCGGTGTCTATTATTTTCTTAGGCAATATTGAAGATGTTCACATACATGTATCGTTAGAGGTTTAACTTCCTTTTCTTCCTTGTGCCTTTCAATTATCTCAAAGGTAAAAGAACAAATATAAATGAGCCGAATCACCATCCGCTGATGCCATATTTTCCTTCGAATAAAATTTGCTTAATATCACACATCTCTGAATTATCCTCAATTCCAAGTTCAATATTAATTTAAACCAGGATTATGTGTTAATTTTAAATACTTTCGAACTGAAGCAAAATTAAACTTTCAACCAGTAGAAACAAAGTGTTTGCAAAAAATGCCTTTTTGATTGATATTATATTTGATGCACCTACTACTCCATTTATGGTGCATGCTTTTGACTTAGTTTAAGATTTTGCTTGAAAATGGAGTCATTGTCTTGAGATTGAATGTGTGTTTATTTTAAATAGTTTGTCGTCTGCAATATTCTCACGTGTAGATGTTATTATTTCTAATGAAGTACATTACTTGTGTGAAATATCTATGTGTATGGTGTCAAATAATTTTTTTTTCCAATTCTATAATTTTCGGCCCGATTTATTTGCTTCATCCAATTAGTTATTTTTATCATCATGTAGGTTATTTAAGAGTAAAAAAATGTTATAATTGTAAAAGCTACTTATAAGTTAAAAATATTAACTTCAAATTTTAAGTATATTTCTAAAATGTAAAGAGTTACTTATGAGTAAAAAATTTGTTTTAAGTTATTTAAAAATAAAAAAAATTGAAATTTGCAAAAAAAAAAAAAAAAAAAAAAAATTGCGTCGTGTGCGCATGAGTATGTATGTGTGTGATAAGCATCTGTTTATACAAATTAAATGCATGTGTTCATACACCAACTAATTCTGTTCAATGCATTCTCAGCTTTCCCTAAAAGTATGTGGCACATGAAAAGTAATAAAAAAATATAGATGGCAATGCATTCATGTTAATGATTTAAGACAATCATATTACACACATTGTCACTTACCATTATGGCATTGCAAAAAAGTCAAGCTTTTCTTTTAGTATAATTTTTCTTACTTCTATAGACTAATTCACTTGCACTCCTGGAAGACGGTGCTGTTGCAGTAGTATTGCTTGGCTTTGCACCCCCTTCTACACTTTTACATGCCAGTTCATCCAAGGTAACAAGAAAAAATAAGAAATAGTGGTTTATAAATTCAACGATGTTATCTTTCTGATTATGTTGTTCCACATATTCTAACTTGTTATTTTGACAGTTGAATGAGGTGCTTATGTCTAATCCATTTCATAGGCCTCAATTTGGTTTCATGATTGATGTTATAAGGGTTGAAGGTATGTCATTTAAAATAAACTGCCTAAAAGTAGGAGCTTATAGTTTCTATACATGATAAAGTTTTGAATGACTGTTTTTTATGTACAGATTCTCAACTTATGGTTGGCTCCGCGAATCTGCATTTAACACTGGTCTTATGGTTATGGTTATGGACAGTGCTGATAGAGTGGACATTCAACTGTCAGGTAACTAACCTTTGTCATTGATTCATGGGTTCCCCCTTCTACAATTTTACCTGCCAGTTCATCGAAGGTAACAAGAAAAAATAAGAAATAGTGGTTTATAAATTCAACGATGTTATCTTTCTGATTATGTTGTTCCACATATTCTAACTTGTTATTTTGACAGTTGAATGAGGTGCCTATGCCTAATCCATTTCATAGGCCTCAATTTGGTTTCATGATTGATGTTACAAAGGTTGAAGGTATGTCATTTAAAATAAACTCCCTAAAAGTAGGAGCTTATAGTTTCTATGCATGATAAAGTTTTGAATGACTGTTTTTTATGTGCAGATTCTCAACTTATGGTTGGCTCCGCGAATCTGCATTTAACACTGGTCTTATGGTTATGGTCATGGACAGTGCTGATAGAGTGGACATTCAACTGTCAGGTAACTAACCTTTGTCATTAATTCATGGGTTCCCAGTCATGATCAATTGTTATATTCTTTTGTGTGTGCCGATAAACATGAAGTGTCTTTGGACTCTTTAAATGAAAGATCAAGTATGCTTAATACTTGTAGGGTACTAAATGATTTTGTTAGTCATCTCTCCCTCCCCCTCTATCTTTCTCTATGTCGGCACGCATATATATTTACTAAAGCCAATTGATCTATTTTAGGACTGTATACTTGATTGAAAATTTCAAAACTTTATTTATACAAAGTGTGCACATTCAAGACTACTAATATCATTGTTAAACTTTTGGAAAATGATGGCATGTTGTTCAGGTCCCTTTATATACTTAAATTTTGTTTGCTAATTGTTTTTTTTTCTTTTTTAAAGTGTACTTTATTTCCTGATGCTCTCTAAATGTATCGTGACTATAGTTTTTATTAGTTACATTATATGTAAATTTACCTTATCAAATCAATCTAATGCACATATCTCTCATCAATCCTTAACGCTAGACACACTAATATTATCTTAAAAAATAACACAGCCCGTGCATTGCACAGGCATGCGACTAGTTTAAATATAAGATGTTATCTATTTTAAATAGTCAATCCTTAAAAATTATACATTAAGAAACTCTTTATATTATTATTTTAATTTAAATAATGAGTATGACTCTCCAAATTTGGAGGAAAAATACTATAATAATTTAAAGGAAAATTAGGGAAGATAAAAGATAAAAATTATTAATTAAATATGTTTGATTTGTCTAAGTTTTAACCTAAAAATATAACATTTGTCTATTTTTTAGCCCCCTTTAAAATTCTTCAATTTAATTTAATATTTTATATTTTCTTTCTCTTACTTTCAATCACATAATTTTCAATAAAATAATATTAAACTCAAATCGAAAACTTTTCAACTACACAAATTTTTTTTAAAAATGCTATTCCTCTCATTATAAATTCAAATAATAAGGGCCAAAGATGGGTTATTAGTAAATAAGCGAGAAAATGGTAGATCAGAGAGAGATGGTCATTGAGTGTGAATTGCCCCCTACATTACAAATTGTCCATACTCCTTGTAGGCGCAGTATACATATAGCTCTTGTTCCCTGATTTGTTGAGATACATTTCGAGATTTACCTTTTTTACAAAACTCTAGGGACAGGATGGTGGGGACGCTTAAGGTTGGTGTTCAAACTTTTTTTTTTCCTTTTTAATAGCGCACTAGAAAAAGTCAGAGACACGCGTCAAAATCTTAAGGATCTGATGGCGTATAGGATTACGCCATATTCCTGGAGTATGGCTATATATACAGTGGGAGGCAGCGCTGAGGTCTATTCCAGAACGACCCATCGCTTGCAATCATATTACTTTCTGTCACTTTTCTAAAATTTTATAATAATAAGTCAAAATGGCGAAATCTCCAGAAACAGAGCACCCTCTCAAGGCTGTTGGATGGGCTACAAAAGACACATCTGGGGTTTTTTCACCATTCAAATTCTCCAGAAGGTATAGATCTGCATTTCTAGTATTGTTTCGATTTCACATTAGTTTGATCTGATTTGATTTACACTGCATTTGATGTGCAGGGCGACTGGAGAGCATGATGTGCAGTTTAAAGTGTTGTATTGTGGGGTCTGTCATTCGGATCTTCATATGGCCAAGAATGAATGGGGCTTCACTCAGTATCCTCTTGTTCCTGGGTAACATCTCCTCTCTCTGTCTTTCTTTACACATGATATTGTTGTAGTTATTTCTGGTTGACGTGTGACAGCTATCTATTTTTGAAATTGAGGACATTTCATGGTTTTGATAAGATTAAACAGAGTTGAATCTGACCTTAAGAATATAGAAATATTTAAACAAATCCTTGTGACATATTTGGTTGAAAACAAGCATTTCCGATTCAAACAAAGAGATCTGTCTTTGGTTTTTTGTAACCGCCGGTTGTAAGTTGCATTAATAATGGCTTGTTTTTAAGTTGTCTTCAATGGATATTCGATCTAATAAACTAAATCATATATGTTAAATGCTAACTATATGTGATAGTTTCTGTTAGTCTGTTTGAATCACATTAAAGTTAGAAAAAAGATCACTCATCTGAAGGTAGCCGATGCAATTGTTGAACTAGGCTGTTTATTGCAGGCATGAGATTGTGGGTGAAGTAACCGAGGTTGGTAGCAAGGTGGAGAAATTCAAGGTTGGGGACAAAGTGGGAGTTGGATGTATGGTTGGATCATGTCGCGAGTGTGATCAATGCACCAACGATCTTGAAAATTACTGTTCTAAAATGATACTGACCTATAGCGCGGTTTACGTTGATGGTACCATTACATATGGAGGTTATTCTAATTTAATGGTTGCTGATGAGCACTTTGTTGTTCTATGGCCTGAGAACTTTCCCCTCGACATTGGTGCTCCTCTCTTATGTGCCGGCATTACGACTTACAGCCCCTTGAGGTACTTTGGACTTGACAAACCGGGAATGAGTATTGGTGTTGTTGGGCTTGGCGGGCTTGGCCATGTAGCTGTGAAGTTTGCCAAGGCTTTTGGTACTAAGGTTACAGTTATCAGTACATCTATTAATAAGAAGAAGGAAGCTATTGAAAAACTTGGTGCCGACTCGTTTTTGGTTAGTCGTGATCCAGAGGAGATGAAGGTGAGGAATTGGGATTTGGTTATATTTTGTTGTTCTTCTGAGACATGAAACCGCATTAATCTCTATATTTGTTTTTGTTCAGGCTGCAACTGGGACATTGGACGGGATCATTGATACTGTATCTGCTCATCACCCCATTTTACCCTTGATTAGTTTGTTGAAGCCTCATGGAAAGATGGTACTGGTTGGTGCTCCGGAAAAGCCACTCGAGTTGCCAGCTTTTCCCTTGATTTCAAGTAAGCAATTCAATAGATGTTTCTCATTTTCTTGGTCCTTCGGACTCTCAGAACATGGTTTATATAAGCTTACAAAGTTCACTTCTAAGAAATAAGTTTTAAAATAATAAATAATGGCTTAACATCAATGCTTAAAAAACCGGCCTGGCAACGACCTCCAAAAGGCAAAGGGTCAAGGTTCAAAGGGTTGATCTGGTGCTAAAATAAAAGTAAAATCTAGGGGTGAACCATGCGGTAGTTTAGTTAAATTCATGCTTTCCAGTTTTCCTCTTTTTATCCTATAATCGAACCGGACTTCGGAGTGGTTCGTAGTTTCTCCGGTGAAACCTGCTGAGGTCCGCTTGGGCCTTGACATTATTGCTGAACATCCACAATGGAATGCAGGTAGAAAGTTATTAGCTGGCAGTGGAATAGGAGGAATGAAAGAGACCCAAGAGATGATTGATTTTGCAGCAAAACATAACATATTACCAGATGTGGAGATTATCCCCATTGATTATATCAACACCGCGATGGATCGCCTCGTGAAATCTGATGTTAAATACCGTTTTGTTATTGACATTGCAAAATCGTTGAAGCTCGAGTAATACAGTTTCATGAAATTTAGCTTCATTTTCGTTATGAATAATATATGCTCTTGTCTAGACGGGAAGACTGGCGGGAAATTTGTTTTTGTGGCCTGTTTTCTGTGTCATTTTCCAGTTTACTTCAAGACTTCATTTTCTATTACGTGGGACATTAAAAAGTAGCGTGATTTTCCTCCAATGATAACATACTCCGTGTTTTGCACGAAGTCTTGTTTTGTAATATGATTATCAGTCTGCTTTTGTGTGACTTTAATATAATCCAATTCATTAGACTTGGACAACTTTTCTTTCACCAGTCATATATAATATAGTATTGAACTTGTATTTAGCAGCGTCCTATAAAGCGTGATTAGGTGTGGAAATCAAATTTCGGGTTAGACGAGGCTAGCCTAGGCCTAAAAACCTTTTTTTTTAATATAATTTTAAATTTTTAAATCAATTTAAAAATTATTTAATAAAAAAAAGCTTAAAAAAAGGTGTGAGCTGGGTGCCAAAAAAATTAAAAAGGGTAAAATAATAATAATAAGTCACGAAATAACGCGAGGTTCAACGTTTTGAGCCCTCTTCGTGTCCAAGCACCACTTTTTAGAATGTTAATCCATATTTGAGCTTCATTCAATACATTTTTGTTATTGTTAATGCATTCTTTTAATAAAATAATTTTATATATAAAATTTTTTTTGAAATATATATTTTCTGGAAAAATGGGCCTAATGACAGCACTGTCTGGTATGGTCGCTATTGACTTTTACAACTACTCCTCCTTTAGGTCGGTCCACGTGCTTCGTGATTCCTAATTATTCACCTACCTCAATTTTTATTTTTTTCATCCACCAATCCTACATCCTTTTCTTCATGAATGATGGCCCTAGTAAAGGGCAATAAGCCAATAGCCCTGTCTTCATCATGTATCATACTATTATTGTACCCTTCTGAAAGTAGAATATAAAAATTGTACGTTAGGTTCCTATAATTTTTCTAAAAATTACATGAATAGAATAATGCTAGTGGAATTTGGACTTGACTAGGCCCTTGTTCGATTTCCATTACCTGAAAATGAAAATGGGGGGAATAGTATTTTTTAGAAAAATGAGTGGTTGAAAAAGAAAGAAAAATTTTCGATTTATGTGTAATATTATTTTATGGAAGATTGTGTGATTGAAAATAGGGAAGAGAAAAATGGAATGTAATGTAATTTAATTCAATGGGGATCAAACATGGGCTAGATCTGGCCAATGTTTGGTACTCCCAAGCTATTGACTTTTTCGTAGGAATGGAACCTTCATTCTCTAACAAGAATGATAATTTTATTTTTTTTGTGGAACGAAATGAAATATTTGATAAATTCCCAACATTTTTTTAGCAATAAAAACCAGGAAATGATCTCCCCCTCCAAATCTATAGTAAATGTGTTGAAGGAAAAGTCTATAAAGGAAGTAATGGACTAACTTATTATTATTATTATTATTATTATTATTATTATTATTATTATTATTATTATTATTATTCTTGTTATTATTATTATTATTATTATTCTTGTTATGAAATATTTGATAAATTCCCAACATTTTTTTAGCAATAAAAACCAGGAAATGATCTCCCCCTCCAAATCTATAGTAAATGTGTTGAAGGAAAAGTCTATAAAGGAAGTAATGGACTAACTTATTATTATTATTATTATTATTATTATTATTATTATTATTAATTATAGGTATATTTTTATAGGCCTTTTTTTATATATATTATACTATTTTAAATACAAATAAATTTTATAGAAATAATTTTATTGATCGAACCAGAGATCATGGAGGGAACCTTGACCCATTTGGGGTGGTTTCCCTCAGGAATTGAGGAATACCCTGTTACTTTGTCATCCCCGCCTTTTCTTTTATGTCTTTTCAATAAGGATAATTATATTATCGCTAAAATTTTTGTTTGGTTCACTACATTATTAACGCACACCAATTAAAAAACATTTTTGCTAATTAAATCACATTTATTTTACAAATATAACCCCAGTCTAATTAAAAAGAAAGAAACAAAAGAAAATATATGTACACCACAATAGAAAACTTGTCACAGCCGCGACAAAGGCGGTCGGCGTGGGGGTGGGTGGAGGGGACCACCAAACCCGTGAGCGTGAGATCTTTCGTGAGATCTGAACATTCGGATTTTTTTATCATCATCATTTTTTCCTGCTGAATCTTTGTAGCCATAGAAGTGAGAATAAGGACTTCGTGAAATATTTTGTGTTTCAAAGTTTTTAATTAATAATATTGAGGGGCTGTAATTCAGGAATAAATTGAAGAGAAAAAATATGATGAGAGAAATGATAATAACAATTGTTACGCCCCTTTCGGAACCACTTCGAAAATTTCACCATTGCACCTTACGAGGTGTCCACCACCAACTCAAAGTGCTTCCGAAGTGACTCCTCGTACCGGTAATTTCACCACCACACCATACAAGGTGTCCACCACCAATTCGAAGCGTTTCCGAAGTGACTCCTTCCACTGAAACAATCCTACCGAACTGGGCGAAGCGCAATGCACTCCAAGGTTCTCTTTCCGCCGCCACTTTCAACAAGAGATCTGTATCAAGATCCTCTCTGCCCCCAAGACTTAACTAATTTGACGTCTCCAAGGATTTAGTTGATGTGACGTATGAACTTTATCTCAACTCAACTCAGGAGAAATTATTATCTGTCCACTCTATAGACGCGGCTGATTGACACCTATGAGCAAACGCTTTACGCTGTCAGATGCATACACGTGCCTCACATCCAACGGTTCTCCTTACCTATAAATACCCAAGGTTTGACAAGAGGTATTGCAACTTAGCTCTCCATAACAAGAAAATATATATAATCTTTTCCCCACTCTCTTGCACAAACCGGGCACTGTTCCGATCACCGTATACTAATTTGACCGTCGGAGTGAATGCGATCGCCACCACCCCAGCTGGTTCCGATCGTGTGCGTCTGACCGCGTGTTATTCGTGCGCAGGGAGGATCACGTGGAGTAGCTATCGGTTGGCCACGTAGGAGGTCCAATTCACGAGGTTAACAGATTGGCGCTATCTGTGGAAAACTTTCCATCCAAAGTCCTACAGTCTCCATCGGAAAACCATTGACTTACCCTAAAAAGGGGACGTTCTTGAAAAAGAACAAAGTCGAATTACAATTCAGATTCTTATCACTTTTGAAAAAGGAGTAGATAAGATGAGTTCCAGCAATGATGACGCAAACCCCAGGATGGACACCTCTGAAGAAGAGGTGCTCCGAAACAATGTCACTCACCAAAGACTCCATCACCGAGGTGAATGAACGGTCATGCTTACTGAAGAAATGGCCCAAATAGCTGGGGGCATGAGAGAGATCGCAGCTCAAAATATGGCGATGCATGAATTCTTCATGCGAGCCAAAGGTCATCAGGGCGCCCAAATGCCCCAAGGATCTTACCCAACTCATGAAGTCCCTGCGTCTCGTTCCTGAGGTCATATGAGCCAGCACAGAGAACCCCCCTCCAGAGAGAAGTGGGTACGGATGTCACCTCTTATGTGTAAAGGAGCCAGCCAGCAAAATCGTAATTAGGGGACAACTTCCCACCAGAATGTGAAGCACAAAGGTCAGTCAGTGTCTTTGACCGGATGGGACGGGACCCTAGTAATAGGGTCCGCTCAGCGGAAAGATTAGTTCGACAAGGGGAAGAGCAAAAACAAGCACCCCTTCCACCTAGAAATAGGAAGGAGAGAAGGAACTTAGTTGATTGGGGTAGCCGAGGAGATGCACCTCCACCTCTCCAGAACATGCAAGATGATGGGGACTTGAAGGGCTGTGTCGATCTTACGAGATTGATGATGATGATGATGATAGCCTCCCTTTCTCAAGGGAGATGTGAAGCTCCTCAATACCTGTGAACTTCGTGCCCCCTAAATCCCCAAGTATGAAGGAAAATGGGACCCAGAGAAGTACCTCACGAAGTACATGACACAGATGAGTCTTAGGGGAGCCTTGCCTACTTTGAAATGCAGAGCCTTCCACCTAACTCTGGCCGGAGATGTCGAAGTGTGGTACAGTAGGCTGCCTCCCCTGAGCATTAGGAGTTGGCTAGAGCTGAAAAATGCCTTCTTGAACCAGTTCCTCTCACATAGAGAAGGAGAGGCCCTAGTGCAACGCCTGCAAGATATGAGACAAGCCCCTGGAGAAACGCTGAAAAGCTACCTCACCAAATTTACGGACAAGATCATCTATTGCAAAAAGGTCACTGACAGAGAAGCCCTTTCAGCCTTGAAAGGCAGCCTCAACATGAACACTTAGTTCTAGAGGGATGTACGCAGCAAGAATCCTACCACTTATGACGAACTGGTGGAAATGATGAGAGTCGAAGTCGTCAGTGAAGAGATGATTGATCATCGAAACCGTGCCGCATGGGGACTCCCTCCGTCTCAGAAGCAGGTAGGTCGAGGACCCGCGCACCTTATCACCAGCAATGGACCCAGGCAGGGCATACAATAATTTTCACGTTCGGACAGGCACTAGCTTCTGCCACACTAAATGCAGTGCCGATATTGGCATACGAGAATGCCCCTACAGAGGCGAGACCATCTAGGGGTACTGACAGCAGTCGAAAGAAGAAGAAGCGGTAAAGCAGGCCCTTAGAAGGGGCAAGGTTCTGCACCTTCCACCAACTCTATGGACACGACACCAGTGAATGCAGAGACGCTCCGTGACGCTCGAATCGGAATAACCCACATCCCTCTAGGAGGGACGAACATCCCTGCAGATCCGCCTCCCCGAACAGGGGTGAGAGGAAGCATAGAGATCAATCACCCCGGAGAACAGGATCGAGGGATAGAGGAGAGTCCGGACAGAGAGATCAGGCCCCATTTTCTGGAGGCCAAATCATCAGGGAAATTGACACGATCATTGGGTGACCTCACATCGGTGGTAACACTAGGAATGCCCAAAGGAACTACACAAGGAAAGCAAAGGATTCGTCAATGCTCACATACATCGTCAACCAGTCCCAAGAAACCAACAAGATGGCCCCGATTACCTTCTCCCAAGAAGATGCACAAGGAGTTCATTACCCCCATTATGACGCATTGGTAGTAAGAGCCGTAGTAGCAAGAAATGGACTCAAACACATGCTTGTCGATAATGGCAGCTTGGTGAATATACTGTTCGGCTCTACCTTCGACAAAATGCAAATTGAACACGGGTTAATCCCATGACCGACCCACTACTTGGATTTACTGGAGACAACATCATCCCATGAGGACGAATTACTCTGCTCGTCGAGATAGGTTCAGCTCTCCTAGTGGCCCAACATTTTATGGAATTCTTGGTAGTAGACCACAGATCAGCCTACCACGGAGTGTTGGGCAGACCCACCTTGAAAGATCTTTGGGCTGTCACCTCCATCCATTACTTGTGTATAAAGTTCCCAATTGAGCATGGAATTGCTACGATCCGAGGCGACCAGATGGGCTCCAGAGCATGTTACCTAAACTCTCTGCGGAAATCAGAGCTCCGCACTGTTAACGTAATCATAACGGAGGTTGCGAATGAATCCGACCTGGACGTGGAAATGCTCGACGCCCCTGAAACAAGGCATACCACCGAACATGAGGAAGACGTCGATATGGAAGAGGCCCCTGAAGAAGAGCACCTTCTTGATGAGTTAGACCCCCAAATAACTGGCTTAGAACCAAATGCGACCCCAATGGAAGAACTTAAAACTTTCTCCTTCAACCCAGAGGACTCCAGTCAGGTCTTGCGGATAGGAAAGACATTGTCCCCCGAAGCAAAATAACAAATGATAAGATTCTTGAAAAGGAACATGGATGTTTTTGCTTGGAAGCACGAAGACATGGTGGGAATAGACCCATGGATCAGTTTCTATCGCCTAAACATTAACTCCTCTTGTGCCCCACATCGGCAGAAAAGACGAGCCCTCAACCGAGAGAGGTATGAGGCGCTGAAAGACGAAGTCAATAAGCTTAGCCGTAGCGACTTCATCAGAGAAGCCATATATCCGAAGTAGATATCCAACCCGATCCTTGTGAAGAAGCCTAGCGAAAAATGGAGGGTGTGCATAGATTTCACGAACTTAAACAAAGTATGCCCTAGAGGTAGCTTCCCATTGCCAAGGATAGACCAATCTATGGATTCCACTGCTGGACATGAACTCTTGAGCTTCATGGATGCGTACTCAGGGTACAACCAGATACACATGTTCCGACTTGATGAGGAGGACACGTTGTTCATCACAGATAGAGGACTGTACTACTACAAAGTCATGCCCTTCGGGTTGAAAAATGCTGGATCTACATATCAGAGTCTAGTCAACATGATGTTTGCTGAACTCATTGGCAAAACCATGGAAGCCTACGTAGACGACATGCTAGTCAAAAGCCTCCAGGCGAATAAACACATAAGTCACCTCGACCAGACCTTTCAAATTCTTAGAAAATACAAAATGAAGTTGAACCCCCTCAAATGCACCTTCGGCGTGGCTTCGGGTCAGTTTTTAGGGTACATTGTGAACCAAAGGGAAATCGAAGCAAATTCGGTAAAGATTAGGGCCTTACTGAAAATGAGGTCACCTCAAAAGTCGAAGGAGGTCCAGAGCCTCAATGGTCGGATAGCCGCGCTCAGTCGCTTAATCTCCAGAGCCATTGATAAGAGCCTGCCCTTCTTCAAAGTGTTGAAGCAAGGGAAGAAGTTCTAATGGACCGATGAGTGCGAGGAAGCCTTCCAAGAGCTGAAGAAGCACTTAGGAGAGGCACCTCTATTATCTAAACCTAAATCACATGAATCACTATTGCTATACTCGGTGGTCTCGGATGAGGCGGTCAGCACAGTCATAATCAGAGAAGAAAATGAGCACCAATTGTCGGTATACTATGTCAACAAAGCACTAATCCTAGCAGAAATTCGCTACCCGGACATGGAAAAACTAGCACTCGCCCTCATCATGGCGTCAAGGAAACTAAGGCCGTACTTCTAGGCCCACTCAATTGAGGTTCTCACCAACTTCTCATTAGAGTAGGTGTTGCAGAGAACGGATGCTTCGGGCCACTTGCTAAAATGGGCAATCGAGCTCGGTGAGTTCGACCTACTGTTTCGACCCAGACATGCCATCAAGGGACAAGCCCTTGCAGATTTTGTGGCTGAATTTGCCATAGCCCCAAAAATGGAGGCGGCAATGGAACCAGTCAAGCCCCCAACATGGAACTTGTTTGTGGATGGATCCTCAGGAGAAACTGGCTTCGGAGCTGGGATTGTCTTGGAAAGCCCGGAAGGCTACAAGCTAAATTACGAGTAATGTTCGATTTCAAAGCTTCGAACAACGCTGCTGAATATGAGACCCTTCTAGCAGGCCTTAGACTTGTGAAAGAGATGTAGGTCAGAAGGCTCCTGGCAAGCAGCGTCTCTCAACTTTTGGTGAGTCGGGTCAACAGGAACTTTACCGCCAAAGATAGTAGCATGGCTGCATATTTAAAATTGATCCTGGACCTAGTCCCTCATTTCAAGAAGTTCGAATTGATCCAAGTCCCGTAACTCGAGAACACTCGTGCAGACGCCCTGTCAAAATTGACCGGCAGCAAAGATTCAGAGCTACAAAAGATTGTCCCCATTGAGCGCTTGTCGAAGCCCTCCATCTCCGAAGGCGAAGAGTTGTTATGGATAGAAAGTACCCCATTATATATGCAACCCATCTTGGCCTATCTCAAGGATCAATCACTACCAGTTTCGAGAAGCGAGGCGAGGAAGTTAAGTAGGAGGGCTGCACACTTCGTCCTACAAGAGGATGTCCTCTACAAAAGAGGCTTTGCCTCACCACTTCTCCGATGTGTAGGAGGGGAAGAAGCCACGTATATACTCAAGGAGATCCATGAGGGAATCTGCAAAAATCACTCCAGAGGAACGGCTCTAGCACACAAAATACTTCAACAAGACTACTTCTGGCCAACCTTGAAAATGGATACTTGCCAATTTGTTCAGAAATGTGACAAGTGCTAGCACTTCTCAAATATTCAAAGACTGCCTTCTCAGAGCCTCTTCGTAGTCACTAGTCCGTGGCCAATCACCAAGTGGGGCATCGACTTCATTGGTTCGCTCCCAAAAGGAAGAGGAAGCGCGACTTTTGTTGTCGTCCCCATTGACTACTTCACCGTCAAGGCTGAACCTCTTGCCAAGATCACCGAGGTGAATACTACAAAATTCGTCTGGAAGAACATCATTTACAGGTTCGGTATTCCCCACTTCTTAGTGTCCAACAACAGGAGACAGTTCGACAACAAGAAGATGCGAGACTTATGCAACGAACTGGGGATAAAGAAGGATTTCTCAACACCTCATCACCCTAAGCAAATGGGCAAGTTGAGGCAGTGAATAAAACCATCAAGCATATCCTGAAAAGGAAGCTTAACACCTCGAAGGGGGCGTGGGTCGATGAACTTCCCCACGTCCTCAGGGCCATCCGTACAACTAGCCGAATCACGACAGGGGAGACACCTTCTCAATGACCTTCGGAACCGAAGCCATGAGCCTAGTCGAGATAGGAGTCCCATCTCATCGTTGGATACACTTCAATGAGATCGAAAATGACAAAACTCAAATGAGCAAATCCCACCTCCTTGAAGAAATGAGGGATACCTCCTAAGTGAAACTGGCTAAGTATCAAAGAAAGATGACCCGCTATTACAACTCCAAGGTCAGAAATCTGACTCTTCGGTTGGGGGACCTCGTCCTTAGAAGGGTTTTCCAATCGTCAGAGCCAATTCGGGCCGGAGTGTTAGGACCGAATTGGGAAGGTCCTTATCGTATCTGTAAGGGGTCTCGACCTACTACTTTTGAAATTGAAGACATGACAGGGAAAGTGCTGCCTCATCAATGGAACATCAAACACTTGAGGAAGTATTATCAATGATGAACGTATGTTCCGATCCGATCTCCATGTTGTCTAATAAGTGTTTATCACGATCCGATCTCGTTTGTAACTTCTCTATCTTACTAAGTACAGAAATTACCTTAGTGAATGATGATGTAACTTCCAAGTAATGATACTTCAGTTCTTTGTGTCAAATCAGTTAATGAGTTGTTACCTCGATTCTTTAATATGTTATTGATCCGATCTCTTTTTATCGACTGGTTATCGGTAAGTGGTGCTTAATGTTTGCTTAAGTGCTTATCATTCATTTACTCAAGTATAAACAGTTCAACACAAGAAAAAAGAGGAAGTACTAATACTTGAAAGAAAAATTTTCATTACATTCATTTTAAATCAAGTTACAAAAAGGGAAGTTGAAGCCATTACAAAAATAGCCCTACTCTACTGGGGCGTCTTCCACCCCGCCTGCCGGTCCTTCCTCTGGGGGGGGCCTCTGGAGCTTCCTCTGCAAATCTGTCAGGTTGGCCTCTAGTAGGCCCACCAAACTCTGCCTCTAAAGAGAATATGTCCAAAGTAGGGTGGACCTCCTTCAACTGACCCAACAGTCCTTGGGCACTCCAAGAGGCCTAGTAGTTGGCGAAGTCATCGTACAGGGAATGCTCCTCGAAGTGATCAATGAAATTCTGCACAGCCACCTCCCCTGCTAACTTCAGCTCTCCATTCAAGGAAGCAATCTCTTGAGCTTGGGCTTCCACCTGTTGCTTCAACTCAGCCTTTTCCTTGTTGGAGGCCTCCAGAGCTAAAGTAGCCATGCGGTGATGCTCGTTGGCGTGATCAATTTGCTTCATCAGAGCAGCCACCTGGCACTCAGTTTCGTGCAGCTCCTTCTTTAGCCTATCAACATTGGCATTAGCCCTCATCAGCTGGCCCTCTGCCTCCTGCTTCGCCAACTCCACTTCAGAGGCCTTCTCCTGAGTGGCCCAGACCTCATCCCCATACTGCATCGCCTCCTCGAGGCGCTTGGCCAGGTCAACGTTCTTGGCCCTCAGATCTTTGATCAGACCCTCCAGCTGAACACTTGTGCTAAGGGCTCGGGCTATGCATGCACTGTTGGCCACCGCGAGGTCTTCTGCAGTGCACGAGGCAGTGTGGTCCTTCCACTCCTCGATCCAATACTTGTTATGGACTACTGTCACCGCTGCCGTCTCCGGAGGTAGAACCTCCAGTACTTCTTTGACAGGCTCTTTGGTGTTTACACCTAAAAAGTCTATCTCTTTTGTGGAGGCGGGCCCTTTTCCTCTTCGGTTGCCCCGACACTTGAGACAGGGGATCGACTGAAAGTGAAGCTTCAGCCGGGGTAGCAGAGGTGGCAGGGACAGCCACGGAGGGTTCAACAACCTTCTCCCTGAGGACCACCTCAGTTGGAATTGTTGTCTGTCTCAAGGCTGGGGGTGGCCTCGCCATGGTGGCTCCCTTTGAAGAGCCCGCAGCCTTCTTGCCCTTCCTTAGCAAATTCGCCTCAGGGTCTTCTTTGACCTCCTCATCTACCAGAGGCTGAAGCCTCTTACTGGCATCGACCAGATCCTCCATCTGCTTCTTATAGGCAGATGAGGAGGTCTTCAAGGCTCTCGCTTCGGCCATCATCTTCTGAATTGTCTTAAAGTCGAGCCTCAAAGGCTTCTTCTTGTTGAAGTTATCTGCAAGTATGAAGAGGTCGGAAAACCCACACGACATTTCCACTTCGTAAATTTACCTTGGGAAGCCATCATATCGTGTGTTACGAAATGAATGTTCTTCCTGATTAGCTCGTGATGTGACATCGTCTTCGGGGGTAGCTGGTAAACGATGCAAATTATGTTGAAATCGTCTGTCGATATCTCACACCGAGGAAGGGTACCTTCAAAACAAAAAGCAAAGAACATTTAGGATCCTAACTGATGAAGAATAAATAAAATTGCAGTGCAACAGTACTCACTAAGTGTGGAATACTTCGTGGGGACCGTAAGAGGTGCCAGGGGGTCCCCCCTCCATCGTGTCCCATCTCTCGGCAGCCTAGCACCACGAGCTCTTCAATTCTTTAATGGAGCTCAGAAGATCGAGCACGAATGGAGTATGGGAACCCCATGAGGTCAGATAATGCCACCCCCTAGTCTTGTCCTCCCTAGCTGCTACTTTAGGGATGAATAGGGTCTGAAAAATTGAGAAGGGCATCTCCACCCCTGCGATGCCTCCTTCCATAACATCCAAGACCCCACCATTTGGCTCTAGGAGTTCGGGTTTAGCTGGGTCGGAGCTAAACCGTACAACCTCAGCACTAGTCTAAAGAAGGGATTGAGGGGGAGCCTAAGTCCAACCCTAAAAAGTGCCTCACTCACAGCTACACACCCCGACCTAGGATAGCAGGCCCTCTCATCAGGCTCTGGTAATATCAGTTCTACACTATCAAGAATTCTATATTCGGCCCTATGTTTACCCAGATCGGCCTCCTTCAATTTCGACGGGTAATCTGAAGCCCCTCAGTGTTCTGATGTATCTACCGAGCTGTCAGGCCGTCTCCAAATATTTTTCCTCCCAATATCGCCTCAGTGACCTCACTGGGCGTCGCCAAAATAGGCTCATCTACTCTCACCACCTCTAAATCCCTTCCCAAAGCCCTACTACCATCCGAAGCCATTGTAGAATACAAGAATGTGAAAAATTTTGGAAAATACTTACTGGAACTCAGGAAACTGAGGGACCTACGTCCAGAAAAGATCAACACCAAACTTGATATCATCGGAAACTGGAAATGTGGCCGAAGAACAGTTGTACAACACCGAAAACACAAGAATCTTGAGAAGAAATGGATTTTCTGATTTCACAAAAGTGAAAATCTCCCAAACTACTCAAGTCCGCCTTTTATAGAGCGTCCCAGCCGATCTCCACCGTTGAATTCAAACATAATCAGTCTAGACCGTCCATCGTATCATAAATCTGAGTCGTTAATACGAAACGCCAGATTCGATCTACACCCAAGATCAAGCTGTGACCCTCACGCTCGCATAGAACGCATCGCCTCGATCACCATCAGCCATCTATAATAAGTAGCCGTAGCAGCCTTTTCTGGGAATGGGTATCACACCCAACTGTCGCCTTGGAAATACGCAACAGCTGTCAAATTATTCGATGTCAGAAATGTTCGCCTCGGATTGAAATCATTAGCTTTACAAAACTTAGACACACCTGACTAGCTTTACAAATATTAGCCATCTCACAACGCGTCGTCCCCTAAGGGTCAGCGTATCGGTGCAGATGAGCTTCCCACAAAGCTTTACAAAGTTTAGAAGCACCTGACGAGAAGTCCCCTGTGGGTCATCGCCTCGGTAGCTGCGTTCTTCATAAGCTTTACAAAGATTTAGCTATCTCACAACGCGTCGTCCCCTAAGGGTCGTGCATCGGTGCAAATGAGCTCCCCACTCAGCTTTACAAACCTTAAACGTACTTGATGCGGAATCCCATGTGGGTGATCACCTCGGTAGCTGCATTCCTCCTAAGCTTTACAAAGATTTAGCCATCTCCCAAAGCGTCGTCTTGTGGGTCAACGTATCAGTAACGAATGAGCACAAAAAAGACCCACAAGGTCTCGGCCCATCTACACACTTCACCCTTCCACGCCAACTCTCTATCACAAACCAAGGCAGGCATACTCGATCGGGAAAATAAGTTCACCCATGATATAAATATTCACGCTTGAACTTGGGGGGGACCACTGTTATCCTCCTTTCGGAACCACTTCGAAAAATTCACCATTGCACCATACGAGGTGTCCACCACTAACCCAAAATGTTTCCGAAGTGACTCTTCCCATCGAAACAATCCTACCGAACCGGCCGAAGCACAATGCACTCCAACGTTCTCTTTCCGCCGCCACTTTCAGAAAGAGATCTGTGTCAAGATCCTCTTTGTCCCCAAGGCTTAACTGATTTGATGTCTCCAAAAGTGTAGTTGATGTGACGTATCAACTTTATATCAACTCAACTCAGGAGAAGTTATTACCCGACCACTCTATAGACGCGGCTGATTGATGCCTATGGACAGACGCTTCACGCCGTTAGATGCATACATGTGCCCCACATCCAACAGTTTTCCTCACTTATAAATACCTAAGGCTTGACAAGAGGCAAAAGTAATGAAACTCTTCCAACTTAGCTCTCCATAACAAGAAAATATATATAATCTCCTCCCCACTCTCTTGCACAACCCGGGCACCGTTCCGATCACCATGTACTAATTTGACCGTTGGAGTGTATGCGGCCGCCACCACTCCAGCTAGTTCCGGCCATGTGTGTCTGACCGCGTGTTGTTCGTGCGCAGAGAGGATCACGTGGAGTAGCTATCGCTTGGCCACGTAGGAGGTCCAATTCACGAGGTCAACAACAATTAATGCCTAAAGGTCTTTTTTTTAAATTAAAAAGATAATAGTATTCATTAAGAAATGTGAGAAAGACAATAATTATTACTTCAGCAAACTTAATGAAGTGCTTAACTTAATTTTCCATTTTCTCCCTTGTTTTCTCCATTTTTTTAAAATGGGATTGGACGTATTGAATCTTTGAAAAATAAGAAGTGTCCAAAATGACTGGTGCTTAAAACTTGAGACAGTAGTGTCAAATTCTAATCAATGTACGAGTCATTGACCAATTATGTGTTGTTATCACTCTTTAAAGTGCGCTCAATTACATTGATCCTATAACATTCCAATTTTGTATTGAGATTAGATCGGTATACTCAATTTTTAACGTATTAAAGAAGTGTTTTTCGCTACGTAAATCATAGTTTAGAACCAACTTGAACGGTCGAAAATTGTTATAGTTTGGATTTTCCATCATGTTTTAAAAAAAACTTGAAAATAGGTCAAAAATCATTCCAATAAAATCATGTTCACCACTCCTAACATATAATCTTGACTACAATAATTAATAGATTCTCGTTTATATGTATGTCTGAAAACATCTCTTGAGATATGCATCTCATACATAACCCAATAAAGGTAAATTTATTTTCATTCTTTGAATCATTTTACCAAATAGTGCGTGATGTATCGCAGAATTTATTCAAATTCCAAGAGCTCGGAATTGATTAGAAATTACGGCATCCACGAGGCATACCAATAAGGAGAGTAAAAAAACAAAAAATATTAAAAATCAGCCTCCAAAAATGACTGAAATTACACTAGACTACTCCAAGTACGACTACCAAACAATTTTAATGTCTTGAGAATCCTCCACAGTATCCAGCCTAAGGCTGCAAATTGAAGTGCTGGCCTCTAGAACCGTGGGGACCTGTTCAAGATTTAAGAAATTATGGATTACTGTCTTAGTTGGAATAATTTCGATTTTTCTTAGAGGAATTGAACTGCACATGAACAGATTCTATATCTTAAGAACGTTTGATTGTAGCCATTGCCCTTGAGCAAAAGAATTTCGTCCTTAATTATCTAGTCATTAGCATGAGAATCTTAACTAGAGATGGTAATATACCTTAATTTCGTCCTTTTTTCTAGCTTCCGAAAAGATCGCATTGTTAAATGAAAACGACCCATCATCTTGCCACTGTTAAGAGATAAATCCCATATCGAATAAAAATGTAAATATAGAACAACTTATAAGTTTTGGACTACTCCTCTTAATAAAATTAAAGTTTTAAGAACATGATATTAGGGTCCATTAAACTTCAACGAGAGATTCGATCAAATTAAAATCAATAAATGAGCATACGAATTTCAAGATTGATCTGCTCAAATGAGCCACCATCTTGTAAGGGCATGTTAAGAAATAAAATCTCACATCAAATAAAGATGAAAATATAAATCAACTCATAAGACTTTTGATTACTTTTTTAATAAAGTTGATCTTTTAACATGAAATTCCAAATCTTAACAATCACAAAAGTCACGTTATGGTGCACATAGTGACTGAATGGCAAGCACTCGTAATTTTTCTATCATTTCTGACAAAATATACTACAAAATTTCAGTGGAAAATCAACCAATCATCCAAAAAAGTTAACAAAGTGGTTTAACTCCAGAACCGAGAAATGCAAGACAAAAGGCTATCCAATTTCGGAACTAACACAAAGAAGGAGCTATATACTATTAGAAATTGATGCAAAACATTGAAGAAAATAGCACATCAGCAGAGCAAAATTGAAAGTCAGCATGTTGACTAAATGCCAAATGCATAGAGAACACGAAGTAAAATACTTCAAAAATTCAAGAACACAAGATTTTTCGGCCCAAAGCCCCGAAAGTTTAACGACCACTTCTAACGCTTAGTCTCCCCTTGAGCATCCCTAAGGATATTGCTCGCATCCACTATAAAGTCCTTAATATGGGCAAAAGCGAGTACAATGCAAAACCACCAAGGTTTCAACAGAAAAACCCTCAACACTTGAACTCCCTTTTTCGACGAACACTCGCAAAGAATATGTTTCACTCAGAGCACAGTAATTTCACACAAAAATCACTCACGGATCATGACGGATAATACACAAATAGAGATAGTTACAAGAACACAAAGCAGAAAAGAGAGTCACACTCCCAGACTAAACCCTAATGAATGTAAAGCATATTTAAATGAAATAAGGCCAAAAGTCATATCCAACGGACCAATGCATTCCAGGTTTCAATCATCCATGAAGACGCATTTATGTATCAAGTCAAAAACACGTTTTCATCCATGGGAGAAAATCACAGATAACCAAGTAAATAAAAATAATTCATTAAATACTACACACCAATTCATATTTTATGGATACTGATTATTATAGAAAAGTATATCAAAATTACAATGATTTTATTTTTGCAACTGAAGCACATGCAATGGCAAAAAAACTCATACCATTAATTTCAATTTCTCATCATTTCCTGTCAATTAAAAACCATGGAAAGTTCAAATTACTAAACAAAAGGGGGAAGAATGAATGGGATCGATAATATACTTTACAAATGAATGAAGGTGCAAAATTACATTACATGCTATAATATGTGTAAAACAATCAAGATGTCAATCACCAAAACACGTAACATAATGAATAATATCAAAATACATGTTTCGGAGTGAAAATGAGCCAAAACTACACTTTGACAAATGATGTGGAATAATTTGAATAAATTCATGCATGGATACGAGTAACCCTTGATATAATAGACAAATAGTATAGAAATAGAAATAAATAATAACTCGAATCAATTCATAAAAAAAAAAAAAAGGTATAATGTATTATGGGTCAAAAAATGTGATACACTCTATGTTGCGTGTCAAGTAATAATTACACCGATAAAAATGAAACTTGTCCATGTGTTTTTTAAGCAATTGATAAGTATATAAAATATGCTTTACAAATGAATGAAAGTACAAAATCGCATCACATGCTTGACACGTGTAAAAAATCGATATGTCAATCATGAAAACACATAACATCATGAATCATATTATGATACATGAATAGAATTAAACTACAACAAATGACGTGGCATAACTTGATTCAATTCATGTATGGACTCAAGTAACACTCAATATAATAGATGAAATAATACATACACTGAAATAAACAATGACAATGATAAAAATGAAACTTGTTCACGTGGTTCAACAATTGATATTTTACACGATGTAATTTTGTCTTGAGAAATCATATTCCAACACGTGTCATGTAATCAAGCATTAAAACTTGCAAGAATTTAAATTCAAACATACTTTAAATTCACAATCATGTCATAAAACATGAACATTATAAAATCAATGAAGATGATTTTTGTAATCTTGCATATTCAAGAGCAACCCTAAAATAAGTAAACTCATACTTGCTATAATATAAGTATCCTCCTTCTCCAGAATAAATCCTACTTATTATTGGTCAATATGGAGAGAGAATTGATGATTACTCCTTCGGAAATTCACTTGAATTCGACTAGTAGCAATGGTGATGCTGGTTATCTAGATGTAGTCGATCCAAGGTGGATTAATGGCTTCTCGGACTCCCCTATTAGTTCTCTTCAAGTACTTGATATGAACAGTGAGAGTCAATCTTTTCGAAACTTCGCGAAGTCTCCATTCAGGAAGATTTTAAGTTTTGCCTTGAATAAGACAATTGAGCTGAAGGCAAAGAATGCAACAAGAGTTCACGTCATATATTTTGGTATCCTCTATGGTTTCCAGTGGCCTACGTTTCTTCAGCATATTGTTGAAAGTAATAATGGCCCTCCAAGGGTTCGAATTACTTGCATAGAATTTCCCCAACCAGGATTCAAACTGGCAGAAAGAATTGAAGAGATAGGTGTGTTGGGAATTTACTTAAACATGCACGGCGGAATTTAACAAGTTTCAATTTCCATTCAGGATTCATCTTTGTATTTAGATAAAAACTGTGATAAGAAATATACCTTTACTTGTGATTTGCAAACTCTTTCGCATTATTCTTTTCCAGCAGCTTGAATCTGTCTCCCACAGCTGTCCAATTGTCCAGCCTCCAATGTAATCCACACAGAGAATAGACTGCAACGGCTAGGGTTTCTCTCTTGTGCCAGCAAGAATAATGAATAACTTATGGACCTCAAACCCTAGCTGCATATATATATAAACCCAAA
>NW_019228735.1:106422-125029 GCF_002742605.1 Olea europaea var. sylvestris
TGACGGGAAATGTCACGTGGTATGACAAAACCAAAATCGTTCGTTTATCATGGAATTATTATCCCTTCGTCAATACGATCCGATCAATTATGAGATATGGAATTGTGTCAATCTCGATCATTGATCATATCTTTCACTCCACTATTAAGTCAATATAAATCGAAAACTCCTTTTCGACTTATGAGTACACCTTGGCCAAGGATTTCATCATTGACTTAATTGAATGAAACGCAGATCATAATCTCCTACTATCTAAGAGTGACGAATCCTTTATTGATCAATCACAACCTTCATACGGTTCTTGACGTACCCGAACGATGTCGCGGCCCCTTTCAGAGCAACATCCAACACCGCCAGAGTATGACTGTCCTCATATAAGGTATCATGACGACCTCAAGTCAAAGGACCAGTTCCACTACCGAACGTTAGAGATTAGCCACTGACATTCAGATAGTTATCCATGTGGAACCTCTTAGCGGGTCTCCAATGTTTTGTTCTATAACAAAACATCCACGTGTTCATTTAAGTGTCACCACACTTTAGCTCGTGAGATCAGCTACTTACTTCACAAGTAAGAAATGTCACACGTGATAGTCTAACTGTATTAACGATATCCGTATCTCGTTATTACTTACGACCATGGTTTATTCAAGATCCAATTATATGTAATTTGTATCTCACAATCACAACTCCTTGTGATTAACAGATTACCTAAAAATTGGATCTTCGGATTCTATTATTTAATATTATTTATTGCAAAATTAATTTAAATAAATAATATATCTCGCCAAAATCAAATGCATTAAATATATTAAAAGCGTTTACAACCTAAATCGATTGGATCTAGGGCATAACACTTACAAGGTGTCGGTTGGCTTACTATGCTGAAACTTTTAACATGTCATTTGAGTACAATGCCATAGCACAGAGGTGCGAAACCATCAAAATGGAGGATCTTATGATCGAAGATGGTGAATTTCTCATTGTCAGGGATTCAAGAATTTTAAATCAGTTCAACCTGTTAATCCTTGATGATTCATAATCCAATTCCCTCAAAATGGCTAAAAAGAACAGAACTAACTGAGAGCGATGCATGGGTTTACATCCAAATTCTTCCATAGGGCCTAAGGCTTTGGTTTGATTAAAATGTATGGGGCCCCTGTCTTTTCCTTTTTTCGCTGTAATGTAAGATCACAACAGAAAATAAAGTATAAACAGCTGACAAAGCAAACTTGTGTAAATCACTAAAGAAAATTTTGCGTGAAATCAGGGATTTTGAGAAATGAAAGAGATTGGGAAGAAATGTGACCTGATTTCTTGGGTGCAAATCGGGGCAATATTTGTGCATTATAGTTTTTTTCCATTTGTACTTCTAAAATAGCAATATATTTGAGATATGAAATGTCGAAAAGTAATATTAAATTTTTTATTTAAATGAGGGTACCCTATATAATTTCCTCTTCATGGATTCCAGAATCATCCATTAATTGGGCTGGATAATTTGGGCTCAAGTCAGCTTACTGGACCAGAGTATTAATATGGGTTAAAAATGTAGCAACCCATTTCGTCAAGTTGAAAAAGTTTTACTAAATAATCAAGGAAGCACAGAAATAAAAACTTCTTTTTCTTTGAGGAATATATTATATCACACCAAAGGTGATACCTTGGCAATCCAATTGATGACATCCTTGACAAAAAGAAATCTACAGTCTCATTCAATTCCTTCCTTTATTTACCTTTTTTCCCCCCCGCCATTAGACAGCTGAAAATGGTTCCAGAAAAATAAAGAAAACTATGGTTTTATGCCTGACACTCTCAAAGCAGAATGTTTTATTTTTAACAAGGTGCATCTCATCAAGAACTAATCTCTGTTCCATCCATCATTTTACTTTCTTGAGGACAAGGAATTAATTATAATTTCTAGAACTATTAACTTAAAAAAGCACATCAAAGAGATAGAAGAAATTTAAAAGAATAAGTAGGATATTGGATATTCCAAATTTTGTTTCATGCATTTCATTTTCATTTATATGTAACACTACAACATAATACTAACTTTCATTAATTATATTGCAGCTATTTTTGTCATAGTTCTGTGATCGCATATTAAAAAGGCGCCAAGTGTGCAAATACCTTTATATATAAATGTTTAAACAGCTACCGAAGAGTTTGAGACAAGAAGTTTGAAAAGAACTCCGCTTGGCGTACATAATTTCTTTCATAGGGGTTTTACAGAATACATACAACCCTATGTGAGTATTCTGGTTTCGTTCTGTAATACATTATTCTGTATACCGTTTGAAAAATGGTTATGGAATGTGATGAGATCAACAGAATCTTGAAGGCTAATGCAATCAATCTGCTGTCCACTCTAGAAGTGTTTGTCCAGGGGCTTCCGAAAGTCAAAGTCATTGAAGTACTCAGATTTTTCCATCTGCAATACATTAATATTCATTTTTGATGCTACTACTTACCAAAAGGAGAACCAATTAATGAATAAGTGCGCTGTATAAAGAGAGAAATTTTTCACACAAACAGCTACTCCAAAGAAATTTTCATGGAAAACTTCCGGCATGCTGATAAATTTCTCATTAGTTTTCAAGCTACAAATACCTAAATTAAGCTTTAAGTTTCAGTAAAGTAATTTCTTGCATATGTAGATCCTTTTATCACATATAGCTGCTGTAGGGAATTTACTTAACATGCACAGTAAAAAATTAAAATATATTTTGATTCCCACCAGGAATCTCTTTGTGTTTAGATAGAAACTGTCAAAAGATTGTACATTTTCTAGATCTACAAATTCCTTTGTCATATCTCTGTTCCAGCAACTTGAATCTGTCTCCCACAGATGTCCAATTGTTCAGCCTCCAACGATGATCTACACAGAGAATAAGATTGCAAAATTAGGGATTCCTTCTTGTGCTAGCAAGAATAATAAAAATCACACCAATTTTGAAAACCCTAATCATATTTATACAAGCCCAAACGGGCTTAGCCTGACCCGGTCCAACGTTTAATTGACCCATTTAATTAAATTCGGTCCGTGAATTAATTAATCCAATTAATCAATTCAGGCCTATAAATAAACAATCCAATTAATTAATTTATCTAACGATTGTTAAATTAATTAATCGACAAATTGCAATCTTCCAATTCTCTTTTGTGTGCTACCCATCAGGTTCTCAATCACGATACCTAACGACGTGAAATATTATTTTGATCTAATCAAAATTGATAAATTAAAACATCAATTCACACTCCCCATCCCAAATTGACATCTAGCAATATGTCAGGGCAATACATGTGACGGGAAATGTCATGTGGTATGACAAAACCAAACTCGTTCGTTTACCATGAAACTATAATCCCTTCGTCAATATGATCCGATCAATTATGAGATATGGAAGTGTGTCAATCTGAATATCGATCATATCTTTCATTCCACTATTAAGTCAATATAAGTCGAAAACTCCTTTTCGACTTATGAGTACACCTTGGCCAACGATTTCGTTATCGACTTAATTGAATGAAACATAGATCATAATTTCTTACTATCTAAAAATGACGATTCCTCTATTGGTCATTCACAACCTTCATATGATTCTTGACATACCCGAACGATGCCGTATTAGCGGCCCTTGGCAGAGCAACATCCAACACCGTCAAAGCATGACCGTCCTCATATAAGGTACTATGACGACCTCAAATCAAAAGTATCAATCCCACTACTGAACGCTAGAGATCAACTACTGACACTCAGATAGTTATCCATGTGGAATCTCTCGGCGAGTCTCCAATGTTTTGTTCTATAACAAAACATCCACGTGTTCATTTAAGTGTCACCACACTTTAACTTGTGAGATTAGTTACTTACTTCACAAGTAAAAAATGTCACACGTAATGGTCTAATCGTAATAACGATATCCGTATCTCGTTATTAATTATGGTCACGGACGATTTAAGATTCAATCATATGTAATTTGTATATTACAATCACAACTCCTTGTGATTAACAAATTACGAAGATTTGAATCTACGGACTCTATTATTTAATTTAATTGTCTTTTAATTAAACAATAAATCTGCCATTAAATTTCATTAATTATATATCAAATGTATTTATGTTCAAAGTTGATTGGACCTAGGGCATAACGCTTACAAACTCTCATTTGCACTAGATCCAATCACTTATGTATCCAATATCATAAAAGTCTACATGACGATCATGTTTATGCTACGACAACTCTTTGTTAATAGATTTGCAATATTGTTAAATGTGAGAATTTGTTCTTCTCTTTACGTCATTTCTATGTATTATCTCTCTGATGAGATTATACCGCCTTAATACATGTTTGGATCATTCATGAGACCTTAGTTCCTACGTTTTCGCAATGGCTCTATTGTTATCACAATACAATGGCATGTGATCAACGATATCATGAACTACTCCAAGTTCATTTATGAACATCATGATCCACATTGCAACTTTTTGCTACTTCTGAAGTAATCATTATTAGGTTTCTAGTATTGAATCAACGGTTGATTCACGTTTGGAACCTTTCCACCATACCGCTTAAGAGTAAACCAGTTTCTCCATATGAAATCTTCTCAAGATTTCATCTATGTAAATTGGGATGAGTTAAACAATTTTCTAGATCTACCTCTATAGATCAAGTTGCTTCTCCCATATTGTTCATGAATAAATGATTTAACAACCACTATTTCAATGATTGAAACATAGGGATGTCGTTTCTATAATATTAGGAATACGACAATGCTCCCACTATCTTCTTGTAAACACACAATTCGTCTTCAAATTTGATAAAATCAAACACTTTGACTTTTTCATCAAATCGAAGATCTAAGCTCCAAAAGACTTCTCTTAACATATAGTCACGGTATGCAACTGTTGCAAGTAAAACCCGAATGGATTTCAACAAAGCTACATGAGAAAGCTTTCACCATGGTCAACACTTAACCTTTGCTATAGCCTTGCTTTGTATATATGGATATTCCCATTGATATCGACATTTTCCTTGTAAACTATTTACAAAAACTTATGGGTTTTATTCCATCAGGAGGCCCAACCAAGGTCCAAGCCTTGTTCACATATGTCGAATTCATCTCGAGTTTCATGACCTCTTGCTGTCTCTTTTAAGTCAACACTTGACTTTTGGTACAACTAGTTATCCTGGATCAGTAATACCTGATTAGTAATCGTGGATTCTCACCTTCTTCAAAGTCGAATGATCCTACTAGATTTAAATAAAGCTATCATGTCCTCAGGAGTCTCTACTTCCTGATCAAAAGTATGTTCCATATCAGATATGGGATCAAACTCGGATTCATCTACTTGGCTAACTATATTTGTGGACTCTTGAACTCTTTCATGTTCTATTTTGCTCCCACTGTCCTCCTCTAGAGTAAACATTTTCTCTAAGAAGACGATATGTCATGAGATGAAGACTTTCTTCACAATAATAGAATTTATATTCAAATATCTACTTTGAATATCCCACAAATATGTATTTATCGAATTTAGTCTCAAACTTATCCGATTTAAGGCGCTTCAAATAAACGTTATGGCCCAAAACTTTCATATGAGATAAATTAGGACTATTGCTTTTCGATAACTCGTATGGAGCTCTGTTAACCAACTTAGATGTGACATGTTTTAGTGTGTTGCACATTGCAATCAGTGCATGACCGCAAAATGATTTTTGGAGATTAGCATGGCTTGTTATTAATCGCACTATATCTAATAGTTAATGATTCCTCCTTTTAGATTCACCACTATGCTGCAGTGTATGTCGAGGATTCCACTGCAAGAGAATCTCATTCTCTCTTAGATAATCTAGATTTTATATTTAAGATACTCTCACTTGATCGAATCTTAATGTGAGTGTATCTTTACCTATTTGTTTTTCTACTTCTAATTTGAATCCCTTGAACTTTTCAAGAATTTCATGTTTGAGTTACATCAAGTATACATGATCATTGATGAAATAAAAGAAACATTACCTGGCATCAATTGACATGAGTCCATATGCATCACTATGCATTGGACCAGTAATTATGCTGACCTTTCTTCTTTTCAAGTAAAAGAAGATTTGGTCATTGTGCCAGACATGCATAATTTGTACTTATCAAAATCAATTAATCCTAAGTATACATCTTTATGTAACTTTGGAATTGTATTTCATTTATATGACAAAGTCTGTCATGCCAGATTTCGGTAATAATTAGATTATCGCATTTATGCCTTATTAATTCTATACTCATTATAGAATCCTTAGTATTAAAGAATATAAGCGTCGTTTTGTAATTTACCATAGTTATTAGGATCTTTATCAAGATAAACAAGAACAACAATTGTCCTTAATATTAAAATAGTTCATGTTCAAACATGAAATTCATTTTAATGTTCCAGCTATGGTGGGTACAAAGCAACATTTCTCCAATTTCAATACTAAACCAAAAGGCAAAGACAAGAACTATATTCCTACAGGCAATGCAGCAGCCTTTGTACATCTCTAACGTGTAGGTCAACTTCTCCCTTTCGTAGTGGTCTACTTCTATTTAGTTTCTCCATATTTGTATAAATATGAGATCTACATCTGGTATCAAATACCTAAGAAACTCATGAAGTAGAAGTAAGCCACACAATATTCCTTCTAATGACCTTTCATTCTATAATGAAATCAAGGATCATTAGATTTGGTATTATCCTTCGCTTAGACTGTCTTAACCATATTGGGTGCTTTTCCAAAGTCCCTTTAGACTTCCTCTTAATACCCTTAGAGGAATCAATGGCTTGCCCACTTCTAACTTTGTTATTGGGCTTAACAGTCTTAAGCATGTCAAGCAACTCAATAATTGTGCATTCGAGCTTATTCACGTTCAATTCATAATTAGTTGTGAATAGCTTTCTCTGATAGAGATTTCAGAACCAAGTCACTACTTAGTTCATGGTTTATGATTGAACTCAATTGAGACATTTCTCAACGTCAATCATCTTCAGTGTCCAAGCATCGATTGAAGATTACTCCGTCATTTTGCACTGGTATAGTTGTTTGGAAGTCTCATATCCTTCCACACATGATTATTATCATACAACTTTTTGTAATGAAAAATTATGTATTAACATCTATACTCTCAAGTTACTTTTGTAATTCAGGTGATATAGTTGCAAGCATCACATGCATGCAATACTATCTCATCACTGTGTTTATTATAGTAGCCACATTTTCCTTAGTTGAGTCATCACCAGTTGTTTCTAGAAAGTGGCTACTTAAAGACAATCAACTTTCTCATGCCTAAGAACAATTCTCAAATTGCAGTGCCAATCAAAAAGACTTAATTTGGTTGTTAGCATCCAGTATGCCTCTCAAATACATATGGTTACTCACGATTCAATAAATATAAATGACGAAAAAAGAAAGAATAATATATAAAATGCATCAATTAATTGAATATGGACTTTTATTAAATTAATTATGCTCTCACTATTTAACTCAAATTTATGACCCTCTCACATAAATTTATGGAGTCCATAATTGACTCCCAATGGGCTGGCATCCCATCTGTTATATCAAAACCTTAAGTGTACTCAACAAATTTTAATATAATATTTGGGTAGATACTATTATCAATTGTATCTACATACAACTCCCAGATCGTTAAACTGACAACTTTTTGTCTTCAGATATCTTATGTGTTAGCTTAACATGCATCTAAAGTTTATTTCCCTGAGTGTACTCAACAAAAAATAAATTTTAGTTTAGTCAAACCCGTCATTTAAGAAATATCAAATATTTCATAGTGTCAAACATATATCTAATAGACCAGCTTTGAGTGTACTCAACACGTTGAGATGATTTGGGACTCTGATTTTTCACTATAATGATGGAAGACGATTATAAATGTGACTTAATATTTTATAGAGGGATTTTGCATTCAAGGATCTCATCGAAACAATAATATATATTTTATTATATATCTACCATGCAAATAAATAAATAAATAAATATACAATAATATATATTTTAATATATATATATATATATATATAATAGTGTGGACGATTATGGACTTTTACTAGCTAGTCTTCCCGAGCCATAAGGAATACTAGTTGGTCAATTTCTAAAGGGTATTGCATTGATCAGTATCAATGCACCATTTTAATGGTTTTTTTCCTCTTCTTGTGTCTTCAATTAGTTCAACTGCAACATGTATCCTATATTAGTTGGGACGCAGGCCTATATGAAATTGGACTCGTAGGCCCATAACAACAATAACAATAACGAACTCGCAGGTCCAAAATGATTAAGAGCTCGCAGGCTCATAAAATAACAAGAATAAAAATCAACAATTCTACACATCCATATGGTCGAGTCCATAATCATCCACTAATAATACATTTATCACATAAATGTATTCTTATATAATATCTAATATTATAAACAAACATGTTTCAAGTTTCTAGCAATTAAGATCGTCTAAACTCTTTCAGACAAATGGATCAAAACAATTAAATAATTAATTAATCATATTAATCAATTATTTAATTAGCGGCCATATTTAATTAAAATCAAATTTTAATTAAATACCTAATTAAAGTCCAACTCTAATTCCACAATTATAGGGCGAGATCATTTAATTAAAATCAAATTTTAATTAAATATTAAATTAGAGTCCAATTCTAATTTCATAACTTAAGACGGTTGAATTTAATCAAATCAAATTTTAATTAAATAACAAAACTAGAGTCTAACTCAAATTCCAGGATTTCAGGGCGACTATATTTAATCAAAATCATATTTTAATTAAATACCAAATTAGAGTCTAACTCTAATTGGAACAAATTTTAGGGCAGGACAAATTAATTAAAATCAAATTTTAATTAAATGTAAAATTAGAATCCAATTCTAATTTCTAGAATATATTCGGGTGAATAATTAATTAAAATCAAATTTTAATTAAGTACTAAATTAGAGCCAAATTCAAATTTAAATTGAATTAATATTTTAATCTAGGATAACACTCCTAAATAAAATAAATTCAATTTAGGGTCAAATTTAATATTTAAGTTAAAATCATATTTTAACGAAAATATAAAATGTCGTCAATTTTAAATAAAACTTTTAATTTGGGTCAAAATTAAAATTATAGGTCAAACCCATTTAAAATACAATTTTAAAACCATTTTAAAATTCAAATTCAAAACCTTTTTGAAAATAACAGTTTGACCTAAGTTTGAAATTAATGGCAGGGCCTCCGAAATATTGAAATTGCACAGAAGCCCCTTTCATTTATTAGTTGCAATCAGACCCCGAAAATGGAATTGCAGGAAAGGGGTCCTCAGTATCAAATATTGCAAGAACTACCCTTACTTAAATAATTTACAAACTAACCCCAAAATGGATATTGCAAACAGAGGCCTGCAATTTCACAAATTGCATCAGAGGCCCTCGCCTCCAATTCACCCAAAACGCGACTGAAACCGTAATTTTTTTCTTTCTTTCTCTTGCTGCAGCATCAACTGCCGGCAGCGCCGCATGTGTGGATGAGGCGATGGTGTGCCGCTGCCGTCTAATAGAGGCGGCACACCCCAGCCCAAGCAGCAGCGTTGCGCGTTGCTGTAATTTCAAGCAGCAGTGCGCTTCGCTGCTACAAAGTTCAGCAACGGCGCTAGCCGCTTCCAATGATGCAGTGACTAACGCCGTAGTTCATGCTGTCGGGCGCCGCTTCCAGATTGCAGCGACGCCCAGCGCTTCTGCAAGCACAAGGCAGTGCGCGAACTTGCACCACGCGCTGCATTCGACGTCGCCAGCCGCCCAACCCTTTTTTTTTATTTACAAAAAATTAAATTTTTATCTCAAAACAAATTTTTATTGTGATAACAAATATTCTTAATTGCTAGAAACTAGAACATGCACAACAATCAACTTTTGATTGCACAAAGACATTAAATAATCTCTAACAAATACAAAGTAGACTTTGATACCACTGTTGGGAATTTACTTAACATGCAAAGCGGAAAATTAAAATATATGTCGATTCCCACCAGGAATCTCTTTGTTTCTAGATAGAAACTGTGAAAAGATTGTACCTTTTCCAGATCTGCAAATCCCTTTGTCATATCTCTATTCCAGCAATTTTGATCTATCTCCCACAGCTGTCCAATTGTCTAGTCTTCAACGGTGATCCACACAGAGAATAAGATTGCAGGATAAGGAATTCCTTCTTGTGCTAGCAAGAATAATAAAAATCACACCAATTTTGAAAACTCTAATCATATTTATACAAGCCTAAACAGGTTTAGCCTGACCCGGTCCAACATTTAATTAAATCCGGTCCGTGAATTAATTAATCCAATTAATCAATTCAGGCCTATAAATAAGCAACCCAATTAATTAATTTATCCAGTGATTATTAAATTAATTAATTGACAAATTGCAATCTTCCAATTCTCTTTTGTGTGCGACCCATCAGGTTCCCGATCATGATGCCTAACAACATGAAATATTATTTTGATCTAATCAAAATTGATAAATTAAAATATCAATTCACACTCACCGTCCCAAATTGATATCTAGTAATGTGTTAGGGTAATATATGTGATGGAAAATATCATGTGGTATGACAAAATCAAACTCGTTTATTTACCGTGAAACTATAATCTATTTGTCAATATGATTCGATCAATTATGAGATATGGAAGGTGTCAATCCCGAATATCGATCACATCTTTCATTCCACTATTTAGTCAATATAAGTCGAAAACTCTTTTTCAACTTATGAGTACACCTTGGCTAAGGATTTCGTTGTCGACTTAATTGAATGAAACGCATATCATAATCTCTTACTATCTAAGAGTGACGAATACTCTATTGGTCATTCACAACCTTTATATGATTCTTGACATACCCGAACGATGCCGTATTAGCGGTTTTTGGCACAGCAATATCCAACACCGTCAAAGCATGACCGTCCTCATATAAGGTACTATGATGACCTCAAGTCAAAAGGACCAATTCCACTACCGAACGTTAGAGATTAACCACTGACACTCAAATAGTTATCCATGTGGAATCTCTCGGCGGGTCTCCAATATTTTGTTCTATAAAAAAAATCAACGTGTTCATTTAAATGTCACCACACTTTAGCTTGTGAGATCAGCTACTTACTTCACAAGTAAAAAATGTCACACGTGATGGTCTAGCCGTAATAACGATATCCGTATCTCGTTATTATTTACGACCACATAGGATTTAAGATTCAATCATATGTAATTTGTATCTCACAATTACAATTCCTTGTGACTAACAAATTACAAAGATTTGAATCTACGGACTCTATTATTTAATTTAATTGTCTATTAATTAAATAATAAATCTGTCATTAAATTGTATTAATTATATATCAAATGTATTTATGTCCAAGGTTGATTGGACCTAGAGCATAACACTTACAGCTGCTACCTCCATTGTGGCTAAATATGATCTGTGCTATATACACAATAAAAAAGGTTAGAATTTAAAAAATAAGATCCATTTTCTGCTAAACACAGCATGTCCCGTTTTTCATATGCTTTTTAAAAAAATTGACAATTCTAGGACATGCCTTTTAGACACGGGACTGACATACCGGGAGCTTTTTCTTTTTGACCTATCACTATTCCTTTTTGTTGAAAGGTCTATATTACCCTCAATGAAAAGATTATTTCTTTATTGCAACATTTATCCTAATCTTTTAAACATTTTATCTTGTATTTATTCTATTTTGAATATTTGAATATAATTTCATTCTATGATCTAATAAATTGGAATAATCTGCAACATATTGTTCACATTTATTATTTAATATATTATATTCTTCAGAAGATGCATCCATACTTTCTAATTGAGAATACATATTTTTTATTACTTCTAACATTCTTTCTAATAATTTATCCAATCATTTAATTGTATATCCTGGCATTTATTCAAATGATCACCAAATCATGTTATTAATCCCTACGATTCTTTAAAATCTTAAAAAGATTCATTCTAATTTTAGCAAAAGTTTAATAGTTTTACCTTAAATTTGATCTGGGCTTGTATTCTTAGAACCGAGTGACATTCAAGTTCTGAATCAGTAAATTGCTTCCTTCAACGGCCTCCTGTCTTCATGGAATTGTTACTGTTTCAGCTACTTGCTCTCACTGTATCAACTTCTAAAGAATAAAATCCTAGATTTCTATTAAAAAATAACTTTCTTTTTGCTAAAATAAGAAAGAAACTTTTTATCAGATTTATCAAGAATCTATGGGAATAAAGATTTATAAACTCATATTCATATCAAGAATATTGGAGTTTTATTTCTATCAGAATTTATACAAGACTTCTATTTGATACAAAAGGGTTTTCAGAAAAACTGGTTTTTCAAACTGAGAATGGATTTTTTGTAGCTATTGCTTACAACTCGGGATTTCAAGATAAGATGAGATTATATTCTTCTATGGTAATGTCTCTATTTACACAAGTTTATGAGATTCTATTATATCATTGAATACATCAGTAAGGCACACTTGCCTCTCTATTTTCCTTCTTGGGCGTAAATGGTGCTTCAACTTTTTATCCAAAGAGCATCTTTCTCTATTATTGCTCTTATCTTCAATGTCTCTACATGCAGCTGTACACCTTTATCAAAGGTGCTCTATAATTGTCTTCTTCATTTCTTCACATGCAGTTGGGGCATTCCCTTAGCTGACAGGATTCTTTCATAGTGGTAGGACATCCTGAAAATTGATGTATATTAAATCTTGTAATATAATCTTTTAAAATTTTTGATTTTGCATATCCTCCATTGGATACCAGCATCCAATTTTCATATTGGCACAAGAATGAAAATTTTTTATCAAATAAATTTTTAGCAATGTTGTGAATAACTTTAATTCCAAGTGCTCTTCTATGTCTGATCCATGATTTTGTCACTATTAGGACTTTTCTATTATTCGCTGTAACATCAATTTGGAAATTGGCTGCAACATATCCAATTGAGATTATGTGTTCAACTGGATAGTAACAACTCCATCATATTCTTGACTTATTGAATAGAATTTCAAAAATATTTTTCTACCTCTGGCAAATTTGGATACTTCTTTAATGAATATGTCATCAAACTTCGAAATTTCAATAAAGTCTTTTCTTGGATATATCAAATCCATGAATCCATAGTCTGCCATAATTTTTATAAATGAAGGATCACCTCCTTCCATGGCTGTTATTCTGGGGTAAACATTATTTTCCGGAGAAATGAAATATGAATCACTCATTTTTATTTCATAAGCTATTCTGACTATTTCGACATATTTT
Organism: Olea europaea var. sylvestris; assembly: GCF_002742605.1. Taxonomy (NCBI): domain Eukaryota; kingdom Viridiplantae; phylum Streptophyta; class Magnoliopsida; order Lamiales; family Oleaceae; genus Olea; species Olea europaea. The sequence goes on from NW_019228735.1 coordinate 119,784, forward strand.
TGTTCTTTTGGATCTAAAGGGATTTTATCTTCTTGGTCAATGATGCTAATTATTTTGGTATCTCTTTTATCTCCATGTATCATAATTTTCTTGGTTGATGATATAGAAATGGAATCTCCTTTATTATCAGTTGATATGTTGTCACGTTTGGGTCCACTACTGTTTCCACCTGTCCCTATTTGGTATTGATTTGGAAAACTCATTTCTGAACTCTTTGGTATATCTGTCTCAAACAGTATATCTTTTAGTTGTGCTGCAATAGCATCAACTTGATTTTTGAGTTCTATGACATATTTTTGATGCTCAGTAGTGATATTCAGCAGTATTTTTATATTTGAGTTGAACATCTCTGAGATCTGGGTTGCTCCATAGTTTATATCTTCGGATTCTTCTCTAAGAAAATCTGTCCTTTTATGTATATGTAGGATATATTGGTATAATTCCATGAGCTTGTCTTTATCCATCAGCAAATTTTATGTTTCTGCTAAGAAAATCTACAAGAAAATTATTCACTCCTTTAATATGGATTATATCGAAATTATAAAATGCTAAATAAGCTTGCCATCTATGGAGTCTTCTGTATTGAGGTTTTGATGGTAATTTATTCCTGACTAATCCTGCAACTTGAGAATTATCAGTTTCAACAATAAATTTTTTGGGCAATAAGAATAATGAGAACTTTTTTATTCCTCTAATAATTGCTAGTAATTCTTTCTCATGAGTAGTATAATTTATTTCTGCTTGATTAAAAGTTTCACTTGAATATCTACAAATTTCATTTAGATCTATTTTTAATATTGCTGCACGATATTTATCTGATGTATTAGTATTAACAATCAAATTATCTTTTTCATCTAGTAATTTTAATTTTGGTAAATTTTTGCATTCTTCTTTTAATGATTTAACTATTCATGTATGTTCTTTATTCCATCCTTTAGTATTTATTTTTCTAAGCAAAACTTGAATTTTATGTCTTTTTTTAGAAAGATTTTCAATAAATCCTTCTGCGTAGTCTAAACATCCTAAGAATTTTTGTATTTGTTCTTTAGATTCTAATTTATCTGAAAAACTTTCTATCTTTTTGGATATATGAATTTGTAGTTTTATTCCTCTTTTATCTATTGATAATCCAAGAAAGTCAATCTCTTATTTTTCTATTATAGATTTCTTTTTAGATAGTACAATTCATTCTTTTTTACATTCGTTAATAAATTAAATTAAATGATTTCTATGCTCTTCTTTATTATTAGAACATATTAATATATCATCTATATAAACTATTAGAAATTCATTAAACTTTTTAAATATATTATTCATTTTTCTTTAATATATTTGTGGTGCATTTTTTAGACCAAATGACATAACTAACCATTCATATTTTCCTTGAGGTATGCTAAATGCAATATATTGTATACTATCTTTTTCCATTTTTATTTGCCAAAATCCTGATTTACAATCAAATTTAGAATAACATTGTTTTCCACTTGCAAGATTTATTAGCTCTTCTTTATTTGGTAGAAAGTAACCATCAAATTTAGTATATTTGTTTAATTCTTTATAATTTATAACCATTCTAACTTTTCCTCTAATTTGTTCAGAATGTTTCATAACCATAAATGCTGGACTACTATGAGATTCATTATTAGGTCTAATAAGTTTTTGTTCTAACAATTATTTTATTTGGTTTTTAAATTCTTGTGTATCTTCTATAGTATACATCATTGGTTTAACTCTTTTTATTACATTTTCTGTTAATTCTATTTTGGCTTTTGGGTGATGTAGTTTTCAAAATAATAATGGATTTTCTCCATAAACTTTTTCTAGTTGTTCAAATGATTTTTTTCTATATTCATTTATATTCCTATTTTTAGAACCTTTTTATATAATATTCTTTTATTTTTTATTTCATTAAATATAATTAGTTTTTTCTCCCATTTATCACCACGCTGGGCTGGCTGAACTCTATAAGGTTTAAATTCTCTAAGAATTTTTAATAAGTGTCCACAAGGTGTTTGTAGCATTATCATATAATTATTTTATTTATAATATTGAAATTGTTGTATGAAATCATTTCATAATAATATATCACATTCTAATTTATCATATTTATAAATTTTATTTATTGTTACTTGTTTACTTCCAAGAATTATATTAACTTTATCAGCACTATTAAATATTTAAGTACTTTCTCATATAACTCCAGTTATTTTTATATTACTATTATTATTCCATGATTTTATTAAAAAAAAATTCAAATATCGTTATATCACTTCCTATATCAATTAAAGCACAAGTTGTTATATTTGTTTCTACAATAGTAATTTGTATATACATAGCTAATAAAAAATTTATCTGATTATTTATCTAATTCTTTTTACATAATGTAGTTTGTCCATTATGAACAATATATAATCCTTCTCTTTTTATACTATAATCTTCAAAAATCATTCCTAAAAGTATATGGGGATTTATATTCATACTTTTATTTATGTAACATGGTATTAAAAGATCTATTCCTGCTATTTTTATTGGTACTTTAACTTCTAAATCTGTTATATGTACTTGTCCATCAAAATCTACATACTTATATGGCTCAATTTTATGAGTTATTATGACTTTATTTCTAATCGAAGTTATATGACATTCACTAGCTCCTATATCTAATAATATATTTGGTTCATTTATATTTTCTTTTCCATTATAATATTCTCCTTCTATTTTCATGTTTCCAGCATTCCTATATATTTTTACTTTTTTTATCTTGTTGATTTCTTCTAACTGATTTTTATTAGGTATTTTAAAACTTTTTGATCTTTTAATTAATTTTCCATCTTTAAATATAATATTATTAGAACATTTTCATTCATTTAATTCTATTATTTCAGGTTTATTTTTTGTTATATCAAACTCGTATTCCTCTGAAATTGAACTTATTTGTTTATTTGGTTATATTATTTTACTAATATCTTTACATTCTTTATGAATTTCAATATATGGTTTATTGGAATAAATATTTCCATAATTAGAAATAGTAAATGTATATAAAGCTCTATATTCTATAGTCATAATTTGATCACCTGGTTGCATGATATCATCTCTATGAAGTTTAAAATGTAGTCCTAAAACTTCATTAAACTTTCTATCTTTGAATGATACACAATCTTTTGGATAACATGTAAACATAATCTTTTAATATGTTAAATTTCCTTCTATTGTTTATAAATGACTATTTTTTAAGTTTATTATTCTTCCATCATGTAAAATTATAGTTAAGGGTGAATATATTCCTTCTCTAAATAGTGATTTAAACATTATTTGTATTCCTACTAAATAAACATATTGGATTTTTTCACTTTTTTTTTTTACTAATCTTTGTTAATAATTCTTCAACTATATTTTTTGTTAAAAGATTTAATTTATGCTGCCCATAAGTTGTCCTTATATTTATGATTTTTTCTATTTTGTGATATTCATTTATTGCTATTCTTTCTCTTTTTCAAATTCTATCAAAGACTTTCAATTTTTCTATTTTTAAATCTAGCGATAATTTTTACAATTTTCTAAACTTGTTATTATCAAAAGTGACTTTTAATCCATATCATTCTATTCCTTCATATTCTTGTATATTTATATTATTACTTTCTATTTCTTCAATTTCTCTATTCAGATCCTGATTCTTCTTCTGTTTCACTTATATATACTTATTGATCATAGTATTCTTCAATATCTGATATTTTACTTAATTAATCTTTTATTTCTAAATATTCTTTTTGTAATATCATAACTTTCTTTTTATCAAAATTAGGGCTTATATAACATATTTCTCCACAATTCCAACATTTACATTCACTTTTATTTTTCTTTTTATTCTTCTGTTGATTATATGAGTTATTTTTTTCTTTTGTAATATCTTCTTCTAGGTTTTATATATTTTTTTATTAAAATTCCTAAATTTTTTAAACTTTTTATTTTTATATTTTCTTTTATTAATTCTTCTTTCAGGATTATATCCCCATTGCACAGGGGTTTCCATATCTTCACAACATATTTTAGTTAATTTTTCTGATTTTTTTATTAATTGTCTCTTTTAACATATATATGCAAGTCTTTCAAATAAAAATTTTATTCTTGAACCTAAAGTCCTAGGTATTCCAGTATTATCTCTAACATATATTTCAAATTCTATTTTAAAATATATTCCCCATGAACCTAGTAATTTATTATAATACATGTCTTGGTATACTTCTTGATTTTCATTACTATAAAATTGAACATAATAGTAATTTTTAAATTCACAAGTATATTCTTTAATTTTACACATATCACATATTGTTAAATTTATTAATTTTATTCTAGCATTATCTTTTTCTCTTATTGATTCTTTTTCAGCACTTTTTATCCAATTTTCTCCTAAAAATTTATCTGAAATATATTCTATTAATTTTTCTATATCTTGTCTATCTGACTTGATTATTTCCGTTTGCACATTTCTTTTTATTAATATTTTTGTATCATTACTTATTCATTCCCACCAATTTCTAACATCTCCTTCAAAAGATGCTGTTAAGAAATCTATTATTCTTTCGGTATTTTTTCATGTGTCATCTTTATTATATAAAAAGAATAATATAATTGAATCTGCTGAAATTAATAAGGCTTGTTTAGTATTTATTTTACAATTTAAGTCTAGTTTTGTCACTCCATGATTAATTGGTTTATCATAATTATCATTTAATTCAAATATATCTTTATATTTATTTCCTCTAGATGGTTGTTTATCTCTTACTTTATCATAGAATTGTTTATATGATTTATTATATATAGGTGCATAACTTTCATCTATATCATATAATTCATGTTTAGAGGTTCCTATTGGATTAGGTCCTCCTCCAGTATTTATTAAAATTTGGTATTCACTTATATCAGTTTGGCTTAATTGATCAAGATTTTTTATTAACAAATATAATTCTTCACTCATATTCTTTTTTTCCTACTTTTAATTTTCTTAATTATTTTCTCTATATTCTTCTTCTTCTTCTAATATTATTTGATAATATATCCTTTTTAAATTTATTATCCATACTTCCTGTTTCTATTACTATATTTTCTTTTTCTATATATTTCTTTCCTATTCGAATCATCTCTTTTTCTATAAGTTTTTTTTTTTTTTTTTATTTTCTTTTCTTTATTCTTATTATTTTCTTTTAATTCTCTAATCTCAATTTTTAATATATTTATATCATTTC